>NC_079190.1:427054759-427307259 GCF_029499605.1 Hyla sarda
ATAATCAGTTCACATTTATTTTAGCAATCAATGCAGAAGTTAACTCATTTTTTCTTGCAGCTGTATGTACACAGCAGGCCAAGCAAGGTTTCCAATTTTCCTTTTCATGTTGTGTTTCCTCTTGACATTGTCACCCTCACACAATGAACTATAAATAGGATGTCAGAATGCATTATAAATAGCTGACAATGTGCAAGTGCCCTCTGCCATTTAACTCCCACAGCTCTTTTTTCATAGTCGGGATACAATAAAAATCCTTTTACTCTTTTATGAGCTACGACCAAAGACTGGACACAGGTTGCCTGTGCTAAAACTCTTGTGCAATTTTTAACCAAAACTAACTTAAAGGGATTATCCGGAAAAAAACAACTTTTTTTTTTATCTATCAACTGGCTCCAGAAAGTTAAACAGATTTGTAAATTACTTCTATTAAAAAATCTTAATCCTTTCAGTACTTATGAGCTGATGAAGCTGAGTTGTTCTTTTCTGTCTAAGTGCTCTTTGATGTCTCGGGTACTGCCCAGTTTAGAAGCAAATCCCCATAGCAAACCTCTTCTACTCGAGACAGTTCCTGAGACAAGCAGAGATGTCAGCAGAGAGCACTGTTGCCAGACAGAAAACAACAACTCAACTTCAGCAGCTGATAATTATTGAAAGGATTAAGATTTTTTTTAATAGATGTAATTTACAAGTCTGTTTAACATTCTGGAGCCAGTTGATATATATAAAAAAAAGTTTTTTTTCCTGGATAACCCCTTTAAATGTATTTGTGTTGTACCACATTTTGAGGCTTTTTTGTTGTTTTGTTTTATATTTAAAGAGTATCTGTGGCTAAACCCAAAAAATGTAGATTTGATCATTAAATGTGTGACCAGATCACACACCTTTTTACAATTTCTTGATACATTCTTCCATCCCTGAGATATGTAGATTAATAGTTTGTCTGACAATTCAGGGAAGCAGTTAGATGGACATGAACTTAAAGGGGTATTCCAGGAAAAAACTTTTTTATATATATCAACTGGCTCCAGAAAGTTAAACAGATTTGTAAATTACTTCTATTAAAAAATCTTAATCCTTTCAGTACTTATGAGCTTCTGAAGTTAAGGTTGTTTTTTTCTGTCTAAGTGCTCTCTGATGACACCTGTCTCGGAAAACGCACAGTTTAGAAGAGGTTTGCTATGGGGATTTGCTTCTTAACTGCGTGTTTCCCGAGACAGGTGTCATCAGAGAGGACTTAGACAGAAAAGAACAACCTTAACTTCAGAAGCTCATAAGTACTGAAAGGATTAAGATTTTTTAATAGAAGTAATTTACAAATCTGTTTAACTTTCTGGAGCCAGTTGATATATATAAAAAAAAGTTTTTTCCTGGATAACCCCTTTAATTTTAATAATGATGGGCGGATTAAATAGTCAGGGGATGTGAATGTTTTACTTTGAGAGGCATGCATGCCTAATATACCACCCTGGACAGTATAATCCCACCCATCACCTGACAGTCACTCCTATTATTAAAATTAAGTTCAAACCCATCTAAGGGCGTGCCAAGAAAATGTAAAAAGGTGTGTGATCAAGGCACCAAAAGCCATTTAATGATAATGAAATCACATTTTTTCGAGGTTGGCCACAGATAATCTTTAACTGTGTTTTTATAAAAAAAAAAAAAACAAAAACTGAAAACTACAGAAAATTGCATTTCATGAGATGAGGAAACAATTACAGTTTCAGTTACAATAAAAAGCAGAAAACCTAACAAGTAGCAATGGCATTTTACAAGTATCCTAAGTGAAAAAAAGTCAATCAAAGTCGATGCGACAAATGCATAAGAAGGCAGGATGGTTAATGCAATTGAAGCATGAAAAGGAAGAAAACTCAAAAAAGAATAAATGAAACAAGGCAAAAAAAATTGTGGCTCAGTGTATTTTCGGCACTTTTTCACCACCTTACTTGATAAAGACATGTGGGTTTACCTGGAAGTGGGCTTTGCTTTGGTGAAAGTGGGCAGGCTTAAATGTGCCATAAATATGCTAAATTTTAGCACACTAATGCCGATTAATGGTGCAAACTGGTGCAAACTTAGACTGTCTAAGGGGGGCGCGGCCATGAAATCATGTGGGGGGGCGTGGCCGACCCCCGCAGCACGAAAACAACGTTCGGAACACTTAGTTCCACGCTGGCCAGTGGAGTACCCTTTTAACTTTCCAAGAACAATAGGGCGGGAAAGTTAAAATCCAAGATCACCTGTCAGGAAAGATACAGGAGGCTGCCATACACTTTAGTCGCTAGGCTAGTCCTTCTGAAGTGAGCAGGATTTGCTGACTTTTATGTAAAGTGTGTACACCTTAGAGGTGTGCTCCAGGGAACACAGCTTATCCCCAGTCCGAAGTTGGGATCTGGAGTGCTCAGGAATATGGCAAGTTGAGCGGTGAGAGCCAGGCTCTGTACAAGGGATCATGGGGGTGGGGGGCCCTGGTAGGGTCAGAGGAAACGCTCACGCGCAATACAATTGTTGCCCAAAGTCTTTCCCAGCTGTCCGCTCCCCCCGTGCACAGTGTACCCACAACAAAATAAAGCCTGTTTTTCTTCAAGAACTACTGGTCAGTACTCTGTTTTCATTTCTACCTTATTACTATATAATAAAGTGCTTATCTCAATTATACTTCATCCTGAGCTCCTTCTGAACCACTCATAGAATGATGCCAGTCATGTGCTTGCATTCATGAAAGTCCTATTTAGCATTGTTTTCTTTTTACTTCTCCTTCTCAACATCTAAGACGTCTATATTTGAGACAATTATAGTCATTTAAAATAGAATGACTTGGCAGCACATGACGGAAACGTCTATTGTGTTAATAACCCTGATGACCCACAACAGACGTAAATGGTAAAAGACATGCCGAGTAAACATAGCTTGCCATTAAAATGTAGTTTTATATGCACAATTAAAGTGTACTTCTAGGCATACCCCATGCCCAATTTGACATTGGGAGTAGAGAGATGCAATGGCACACTGGGCGGCACAGCTGCCAAGGCAACAGTATGACACCCTGCAAGTATCATGCACAGGTCTTATTCTAAGCCATGCACAATACTATCGGGTGTCATACCGTAGCCTCAGCAACTCTACCACCCAGTATGCAATTGTCTGTTCACGCTTGGTGGCAGATGTGGCGGGAGGGTATGTCTAGAAGTACAGTTTCAATTTATTCTATTCATAGCATATACACTAGTTTTGTGTGTTTAGGTGTAAATTAATACTATGTAGATTTGAAAATATACTCACTGACAAAAATGTGTGATTACTGCAAAACTCAGCATGCAGTTATAACACAGGCAGATATGTAAATGATTACAGGTGAGGTCTGATAAGACACTGGGTATTACCGCAAGAGGGCATAAAAGTGCTTCCCCATTTTCTTGCAAAAAAATTCTCGGAGGCTACTTTTATGTAGTGTACTTCTTGATGAGAGATTGTGGACAACTAGACATGCCTCTATGACACACTTAAAGACATCTTGCCCAGTTGACAATTGACTGAGATAAATAGTATGGTCATTTCAACAAGTTGCCCACTGCCTAGGCCATTCAGACCAAGCTGTTAGGAAGTGTTGGGAGCAGTGCTTACGTGAGGACACATAATGAACAGGCTCCAGACAGACCATCAGTAGAGAGGATCCACCCGCAAGCATGAGCAGCTCCCACAGTTTTCCACCATCCAGACACAAGCAGCACCTTCATTACATACCCGTCTCTTCCCGGACTATTTCCAGGTACTTATTATAAGGACATATGGGGAAGATTTATCAAAACCTGTGCAGAGGAAAATTGACCAATTGTCCATAGCAACCAATCAGATCGACTATTTATTTATTTTTTTTAAAGGGTCTGAAAGTTAAAGCTGGCAACTAGTTTAATTTTCCTCTTCACAGGCTTTGATAAATCGTCCCCATTGTGTCACCGTGGCCATTATGTGTCCTGCCATTGACAGGAAAACATGTGACCTACAAGAAAAGGTATATGTTATAAGTCATGGGACTAATCATCAATCAACACATCACTAGGCTATGCCATTATTTTATAATTACTGGGGGTACAGCCTTTGAAACCCCCACATTCTGTCACTGAAAATTGCCCTACTGAGCATTGCCCTGCAGTTCTCCAGCACAATGGATAGTTTAGTGCCCCTGTGCAGGGAAAGGATGTGAAAGGCAGTGCTGCCCGTCTAATATCCTGAATTTAGAACATCATATTAATTTATGATGCTGTTACTTGAAATCAATAGACCTGCACTCAGGCTGGGACCTGCCACTAGATCATAAATGTGATAAAAACTAAAAACCTTGCTATGACAGGTGTCAGCAAATGCACAACATGACAGCTTTCTGGGCATACAGCTTTATAGTTGCAGACTAGCCAGAGTGCCCATGCTGACCCCTGTCCTCTGCACCTACCAGGAGCATGTGTTATGTATCTACTACAGAAAAGTTAGACAATTACATTCACACAGTCTGCACAATGAAATCCAAATTTTATCTTAGACAGGAAGCCGTTCCAGAACTATTCGCTTTTAAAAAATCTGTAAAAAAAAAAGATCTTAGGAGAACTAAAATGATTATCAATAAAACAAATAATTTTATGTACAAAGACAGACAATCTATAATAGAATTGCAGCACGACTCATTCCAACACATCTCAAAGACGCAACTAGGGTCATTAAAATTATTGAAGACATCACATGGGAACCCAACTAAATTCTAGCAACACTAAATGTTAATTCATTATACACCATCATTCAACACAATTTAGGCATACAAGCAGTACGACATTTTTTCAACAAGCACAATTTTCACACGAATAAATAGAATTCACATTACAATTTATAAACTACATCCTAACACACAATCATTTTTACTTTGAAGGAGATTATTGCAAACAGATTACGGCCACAGCCATGGGCACCAGATTTGCTCCCAGCTATGCCAACTTATTTATGGCATATTGGGAATATAATACCATCCAACCCAGACTGGGTGCAAATCTGGTGCTATGGAAATGGTATATCGATGACATTATTATGATTTGGAAAGGCACAAAGGAACATTTACTCACCTTTTTGACAGACCTTAACTATAGTTCCTTCAACATCACATTATCACCTCACGTCAGTTCCGAAACAATAGAATTACAAAATATATTATAATGCAGCACATTCAAAAAACCAACAGCTAAAAAAAGTTATATCCTTTTTTCAAGTTGTCCCTTACCCCACTGGTTATTAAATGTTCCCGATAGTCAAATCAGACGACTAAAAAGAAATTGCACAGTGAAGGAACAATTTAACAAAGAGGCAGAAGAACTCATGGAAGACTTAAGGATCAAAAACTACCCTGAAATAACATTAAAAGAAGCATTAGGGAAAGTCCAACAATTAAATAGCGATAAGTTTTTTAATGATAACACACCTGAAAATACTCTTAAAATAGACAATACCTCTAAAATTATAATAACATTCAACAAAGACCACAAAAACCCTTTACAAAAATGTTCCAAAAAACACTGGCATCTGGTTTGCAGTGATAAAACTCTGACCCCATTACTCCCCAAAAAAACTCCAATCATCCTTAAAAAAAGTGCCTAATTTAGGTTTAAAGGTAGCTCCTACGGTAAAACAAAAAACACAGCTTACACAAAAGAACTCTTGGTTGTCTGCAAATGGTTTCTTTAGGTGCGGGACCTGTTCAAACTGCAAGAATACAGAATTCCCCAAAAAAAACTATCAAAGTATCCTCAAGAACCAATGTCTTTGAATGGGAGATTAAGGAGTTATTAACTTGTCAGTCTTAAAGGTGTTATTTATATTTTTGAATGCCCATGCCATAAACAGTACATTGGCCGAACCAAACGGGAATTCAAAACATGCCTGGCTGACCACTTTTACATCAGGAAAGGTAATGAGAAATATTAATCAGTTCATTTAAAAAAATATCACAACATGGATCCAAGATTACTTATGCAGCCCTTGAAATAGTCAGAAAAAAATTGGAGGGGGGGTGATTACATTGCTGACATGTCCAGAGCAGAATCATGAAAAATCTTTGATTTTGAAAGCTTGGTTCCCACAGGTTAAATTAAGAAATGGAAGTCTTTGGTTTTGTCTGAATCCATCTATTGCCATTTGGGGCTCCCGTCTATGGCCCATGATCTGCAGGCTGCATACCAGCGGGATGATGGACCCTGGGCCCGAGCCCTGTTGGACAACTCACTATTAGGAACAAGAAGTCTTAGATTGGTAATGTAATGTATGTTATTGCTTATTTTGATTATATGTATGTATATATATATATATATATATATATATATATATAACCAAAGGGTAAGTTGGCCAGTACTATTGATTCCAAACAATTATATGGACCTGGCTTACAGGTGCAAGCTGCTGGGCTAAATATACGGCAACAGGAGAATACAGCAGCACACTGCTAGCACAAAGATATAGCTAAAACATGAGTATATAGATACAACATGAAAAGCTATACAGCTATGGTGCAAGAAATGGAAATATGCTAGCTGTGTGCTGCTGTATTCTCCTGTTGCTGTATATTTAGCCCAGCAGCTTGCACCTGTAAGCCAGGTCCATATAATAGTTTGGGATCAATAGTGCTGGCAAACTTATCCTTTGGTTGTATTACACATACGGGGGAGTGGCTACCTCCATGTTGGCTCTTGCACTCCACCCACCTCTATCAGGTGTATATAAGGTGTCTTGGATGTTTCAGATCCTGCAATGCCTGCTGAACTGTTCACACAGAGGCATATTCATAGTGTAGGGTCCGTCCCAATGAGGTCACCTTACCATGGTGGGACGGTCCAAGCTATTTGGCCGCCAAATTGCAAACTAAGTACCTCACTATTTCATAACTTCATAATTTTATATTTCCATTTCTTGCACCATAGCTGTATAGCTTTTCATGTTGTATCTATATACTCATGTTTTATCTATATCTTTGTGCTAGCAGTGTGCTGCTGTATCGTCCTGTTGCTGTATATATATATATATATATATATATATATATATATATAATGTCTAACTCTGTGCCTTTTTGTATCTTCTATCATTCCTTCTATTTCATTCTTATTTTCACTCTTATTTTTATTTTCATTTTTATTCTTTATTTTTTATTTTTATCTTTATTTGTATCTTTATTATCATTTTTTTATTTTATTTATTTTTATTTTCATCCTTATCTTTATTTATTTTTTATTTCTATTCCCATTTAGTTACTTTATTTTAATTATTTATACATTTTTTGTATCATTTTTTATTATTTATTATTCACCTATTTTATATATATATTTATTTTCACACAATATTCATCTCGATTGTTACATGTTCATTCTCACATTTATTTATAACCTTCCTTTGAATAAAAGGAAATAATACTCTATTGGTCTCCTCATTCTCCACCTTTATGATTCATCCATTATATTCTCTATTCTCTTTCATCACGTCAGAGCGAGGATCCCGGGGAAGCAGAGATGTCCAGAGCGTCGAGGACCCCCCCGGGGACGTGGCAACAGCGATGGAGGGCGACATCCAGGGCACTGGTGACGAGTGGTGACGGTCCGGAGCGGCGGGAACAGGTGAGTATAACTTCCTATTCTTTCCATTGCACGGATCCCTCAACATACGATGGTTTCAACAAATGATGGTTCATTTGGTTCAACGGATTACCATCGTATGTCGAGGGACCACTGTACTGTCATTTGCCACTTTTTATGAACCATTCGTCATAATCTTCATCTTCTCCATATTGTTTGACCAGTTATAACATCCTATCTTATTATAGAATGATTTTATATATTGAAAGTCATCAACTAAAAAAGTCCAGTACGGAGTTTACATATCACTGGTACCAAAATGCAACCACCTATCAGATCCACCCTCTGATCTGATAAAAGGTGTAGAACCATGGTATTGTCATTATTACTTTTAAATCCATTTGAAGCTGCTGAGGAAAGGATTATTATCCTGAAACGTGTACAGCTAAGAGTTAACCCCTTAAGGACTAGGCCATTTTATACCTTAAGGACCGGAGCGTTTTTTGCAATTCTGACCACTGTCACTTTAAACATTAATAACTCTGGAATGCTTTTAGTTATCATTCTGATTCCGAGATTGTTTTTTCGTGACATATTCTACTTTAACATAGTGGTAAAATTTTATGGTAACTTGCATCATTTCTTGGTGAAAAATCCCAAAATTTGACGAAAAAATTGAAAATTTTGCATTTTTCTAACTTTGAAGCTCTCTGCTTGTAAGGAAAATGGATATTCAAAATAAATTTATTTTTTATTCACATATACAATATGTCTACTTTATGATTGCATCATAAAATTGACGAGTTTTTACTTTTGGAAGACACCAGAGGGCTTCAAAGTTCAGCAGCAATTTTCCAAATTTTCACAAAATTTTCAAACTCAATATTTTTCAGGGACCAGTTCAGGTTTGAAGTGGATTTGAAGGGTCTTCATATTAGAAATACACCATAAATGACCCCATTATAAAAACTGCACCCCCCAAAGTATTCAAAATGACATTCAGTAAGTGTGTTAACCCTTTAGGTGTTTCACAGGAATAGCAGCAAAGTGAAGGAGAAAATTCAAAATCTTCATTTTTTACACTCGCATGTTCTTGTAGACCCAATTTTTTTATGTTTGCAAGGGGTAAAAGGAGAAAATTTTTACTTGTGTTTGTAGCCCAATTCCTCTCGAGTAAGCACATACCTCATATGTCTATGTTAATTGTTCGGCGGGCGCAGTAGAAGGCTCAGAAGCGAAGGAGCGACAAGGGGATTTTGGAGAGTATATTTTTCTGAAATGGTTTTTGGGGGGCATGTTGCATTTAGGAAGCCCCTATGGTGCCAGAACAGCTAAAACCGCCCACATGCCATACCATTTTGGAAACTAGACCCCTTGAGGAACGTAACAAGGAATTAAGTGAGCCTTAATACCCCACAGGGGTTTCACAACTTTTGCAAATGTAAAAAAAAAAAAAAAAAAAAAATCTAAAATGCTTGGTTTCCCAAAAATTTGACATTTTTACAAAGGGTTAAATCCGAAAATACCCCCCAAAATTTGAAGCCCAATTTCTCCCGATTCAGAAAACACCCCATATGGGGGTGAAAAGTGCTCTGCTGGCGCACTACAGGTCCCAGAAGAGAAGGAGTCACATTTGGCTTTTTTGAAGCAAATTTTGCTCTGGGGGCATGCCTCATTTAGGAAGCCCCTATGGTGCCAGGACAGCAAAAAAAAACCACATGGCATACCATTTTGGAAACTAGACCCCTTGGGGAACGTAACAAGGGGTAAAGTGAACCTTAATACCCCACAGGGGTTTCACGACTTTGGCATATGCAAAAAAAAAGAATACATTTTACCAAAAATGCTTGATTTCCCAAAAATTTGACATTTTTACAAAGGGTTAAAGCAGAAAATACCCCCCAAAATTTGAAGCCCAATTTCTCCCGATTCAGAAAACACCCCATATGGGGGTGAAAAGTGCTCTGTTGGCGCACTACAGGTCCCAGAAGAGAAGGAGTCACATTTCACTTTTTTTAAGCAAATTTTGCTCTGGGGGCATGCCTCTTTTAGGAAGCCCCTATGGTGCCAGGACAGCAAAAAAAAAACACATGGCATACCATTTTGGAAACTAGACCCCTTGGGGAACGTAACAAGGGGTAAAGTGAACCTTAATACCCCACAGGGGTTTCACGACTTTGGCATATGCAAAAAAAAAAGAATAAATTTTACCAAAAATGCTTGATTTCCCAAAAATTTTACATTTTTACAAAGGGTTAAAGCAGAAAATACCCCCCAAAATTTGAAGCCCAATTTCTCCCGATTCAGAAAACACCCCATATGGGGGTGAAAAGTGCTCTGCTGGCGCACTACAGGTCCCAGAAGAGAAGGAGTCACATTTGGCTTTTTTGAAGCAAATTTTGCTCTGGGGGCATGCCTCATTTAGGAAGCCCCTATGGTGCCAGGACAGCAAAAAAAAAACACATGGCATACCATTTTGGAAACTAGACCCCTTGGGGAACGTAACAAGGGGTAAAGTGAACCTTAATACCCCACAGGGGTTTCACGACTTTGGCATATGCAAAAAAAAAGAATAAATTTTACCAAAAATGCTTGATTTCCCAAAAATTTTTCATTTTTACAAAGGGTTAAAGCAGAAAATACCCCCCAAAATTTGAAGCCCAATTTCTCCCGATTCAGAAAACACCCCATATGGGGGTGAAAAGTGCTCTGCTGGCGCACTACAGGTCCCAGAAGAGAAGGAGTCACATTTGGCTTTTTTGAAGCAAATTTTGCTCTGGGGGCATGCCTCATTTAGGAAGCCCCTATGGTGCCAGGACAGCAAAAAAAAACACATGGCATACCATTTTGGAAACTAGACCCTTTGGGGAACGTAACAAGGGGTAAAGTGAACCTTAATACCCCACAGGGGTTTCACGACTTTGGCATATGCAAAAAAAAAAGAATAAATTTTACCAAAAATGCTTGGTTTCCCAAAAATTTTACATTTTTACAAAGGGTTAAAGCAGAAAATACCCACCAAAATTTGAAGCCCAATTTCTCCCGATTCAGAAAACACCCCATATGGGGGTGAAAAGTGCTCTGCTGGCGCACTACAGGTCCCACAAGAGAAGGAGTCACATTTGGCTTTTTTGAAGCAAATTTTGCTCTGGGAGCATGCCTCTTTTAGGAAGCCCCTATGGTGCCAGGACAGCAAAAAAAAACCACATGGCATACCATTTTGGAAACTAGACCCCTTGGGGAACGTAACAAGGGGTAAAGTGAACCTTAATACCCCACAAGGGTTTCACGACTTTGGCATATGCAAAAAAAAAAGAATACATTTTACCAAAAATGCTTGATTTCCCAAAAATTTTACATTTTTACAAAGGGTTAAAGCAGAAAATACCCCCCAAAATTTGAAGCCCAATTTCTCCCGATTCAGAAAACACCCCATATGGGGGTGAAAAGTGCTCTGCTGGCGCACTACAGGTCCCAGAAGAGAAGGAGTCACATTTGGCTTTTTTGAAGCAAATTTTGCTCTGGGGGCATGCCTCATTTAGGAAGCCCCTATGGTGCCAGGACAGCAAAAAAAAAAACACATGGCATACCATTTTGGAAACTAGACCCCTTGGGGAACGTAACAAGGGGTAAAGTGAACCTTAATACCCCACAGGGGTTTCACGACTTTGGCATATGCAAAAAAAAAAGAATAAATTTTACCAAAAATGCTTGGTTTCCCAAAAATTTTACATTTTTACAAAGGGTTAAAGCAGAAAATACCCACCAAAATTTGAAGCCCAATTTCTCCCGATTCAGAAAACACCCCATATGGGGGTGAAAAGTGCTCTGTTGGCGCACTACAGGTCTCAGAAGAGGAGTTACAAATTTTGCTCTGGGGACATGCCGCATTTCGGAAGCCCCTATGGTGCCAGGACAGTAAAAAAAAAAAAAAAAACATGGCATACATTTTGGAAACTAGACCCCTTGGGGAACGTAACAGTGTTACAGTGAGTACTTACACCTCACAGGTTTTTTGAAAAGTGGGCCATAAATTGAAAAATTAGATTTTTTTACAGTAAAATGCTGGGGTTACCCAATTATTAACATTTTCACAAGGGGTAATATGAGGAATTGGGTTACACATTTTGGAGGGCTTTTCCCCCTGACTATAAAAATACATCCACATATGGGGTAACGTGCTGGACGGGCGCACAACAAGGCTCAGAAGTCATAGAGGTCACTTTGTATTTGTGACCTTTGGCATATCAGTAGCTGACGGTTACATACATTCCGAGGAAAATACAAAAATGAAACACCCACATGTGACACCATTACAGAAAGTACCCACCCTGAGGAATGGGTATAGGGGTAAAGAGGACATTTTTAATGCACAGGTGTTTCCTAAATTTATTTTCCAGGAATGGATGAAGGGTAGCTTTTGAATATTGCAATTTTCAACCTATACTCTGCTTCATTTTTCTGGGAACAACTAACATGTGACTCCGAATTGTCGCCTGGAAATACGACAGAGCTCAGCGAGAACTCTTTGCATTTGAGGCGGATGTTTGTTACGGACCTAACAGTTACATACATTCAGAGGAAAATACAAGAAAGGAACACCCACATGTGAGCCTATTACAAACAGTACACCCCCTAAGGAAGGTGTATAGGGTGAAGTGGAGATTTGGAACAGACGGGTGTTCCCTTCATTTATTTTCCAGGAATGGATGAAGTGTACTATGGGGGGGAAAAAATTGCAATTTTAGAACTGATATGCCAATTATTTTCCCAGAATGATGACCCAGAGTACAGCCAAAAGTAAAAATGATGCCCGCCCCAAACCCTATACTCTGAATCATCATTCTGGGAAGGGGATATGTGGGGCCGTCCCTATTCTGTTACCTCAAATGCGCAACCCGCTCAGGTGGAGAGAGAGAGCGTTGCGCATTTGAGGCAACTGCAAACCTCCAATGCTGTTGACTCTGTGTCCCATGACCCATTTTTGGGGGACAAAGATATTATGAGGGGCATTGGGAAAGAGGTTTTGGGTTTGATTTTTTGGGGGTAGGGTATTTTGGTATAAAATTTGGAAGATAATGTACCCTGGACTGGTACATTGGAGCCGAATTCTGGGGAATGAAATTTAGGGCAAAGGATGGAAAATTTAGTACTCCATGGAAGTGTGATACTCCCTGAAGCAGCCTATGCAGAGGCCCGGATGATCGGGGCAAGTGTCACACTGAATGGTGGTGTCCCTCCGTCTCCCCTTCCTGTGACACACTCTGCATCTTTTCTGGGTTCGTCCCGACCTTCCAGTGTTGGGGATCACACATGGAAAGTGTTGGCCGGGGACGATCCGGGGACCTAAAGTTCCAGAGGTGCTCTGACCCGCTCTTTGGCGATCACCATAGATGAGGGCCTTTAGAACTACCTCTTGGTACTCCAGGTATGTCCCTGTGTTGCCAGCGTTCTGGTACAGTATAAAAGAGTTGTACATGGCAACCTGTACCATGTAGACCGCAATCTTTTTATACCATACGCGTGTTTTCCGCATGGCATTATATGGCTTGAGGACTTGATCAGAAAGATCAACTCCCCCCATATACCGATTGTAGTCCAGAATACAATCGGGCTTGAGGACCGGTCCCGCGGTACCTCGCACAGGGACAGGGGTGCTGCCATTCCCATGAATTGTGGTGAGCATAAGGACATCCCTCTTGTCCTTATACCGGACCAACAACAGGTTCTCATGGGAAAAGGCACGGGACTCACCCCGGGGGATAGGAGCATGTAGGGAATGATGGGGCGGAAGGCCTCTTTGATTCTTCCGGACTGTCCCACAAGCGACCGTGGATCTGGCGGCGAGGGATGAAAAGAGAGGGATACTAGTATAAAAGTTATCCACGTAAAGGTGGTAACCTTTATCTAGCAATGGGTGCAAAAGGCCCCAAACGATTTTCCCGCTAACACCCAGAGTGGGGGAACAATCTGGGGGTTCAATGCGGGAATCTCGTCCCTCATACACCATAAACTTGCAAGTGTACCCGGAGGTACTCTCGCAAAGTTTATACATCTTCACGCCATACCGCGCTCGCTTGGTCGGGATGTATTGCCGGAAGCTGAGTCTCCCCTTGAAGCTGATGAGCGACTCATCAATAGAGACCTCCCGCCCCGGGACATAGGCCTCCCAAAATCTGGCCCCGAAGTGATTGATGACCGGCCTGATTTTATACAGGCGGTCATACGCGGGATCAGTTCGGGGGGGACATGCCGCATTATCAGCATAATGCAAACATCTCCGAATGGCCTCGAACCGGGAACGTGTCATGGCCATACTGTAGAGGGGTGTCTGGTAAAAGACGTCCCCACTCCAATATTGCCTGACACAGGGTTTTTTAACTATACCCATATGCAGCGCAAGGCCCCAAAAGGTCCTCATTTCGGCTGCATCGACTGGAGTCCAGCCGCCGGGTCTAGCTAAAAGTGAGCCCGGGTTAGCGGCGACGAACTGTTGGGCGTACAGATTCGTCTGTGTAACCATCAAATTAACAAAGTCGTCACTGAAAAAATGACCGAAAAAGTCCTTTTCAGTGAACCCGGCGATGTTAATTTTGATTCCTGAGTCGCCAACAAACTCAGGAATCACGGGCTCGTGGTCCGCTGGCTCAGCCCAGTCAAGTTCTCCGGTACGAGGTACCAGTGACCTTGGCAGGGGGGCTTCACTAGTATGAGCGCCAGGGGGACTCATACTAGCATGGGGCACAGGCTCAAGGACAGAGGAGGTTTGCGGCACCGCATGGCGGCGAGTTCGCCGCCTTGGTGGCTCATCATCTGAACTAGATGATGAGGAGGACGATGAAATAAGGAAGGTGGGGTCTTCATCGTCCTCTGAGATGCTTTCAGAGTCGGAGGCAATTAGGTCATATGCCTCCTCCGCCGAAAACACTCTGCGGGCCATTTCCCTACTCTAATGGGGATACGGGTATGTGTGTGTGTGGGGGGGAAAACTTTATTGGTGTGTGTGCTGCGTGTGGTGTGGTGCGATACTACCTCCCTAACCCGCCCTAACCCGCCCTAGCCTAACCTAACTAAACTAACCCGCCCTAACAGAAAAAAATATAAAATAAAAAGGGGACTTTTAAAAAAAAGGGGGACTTCTAGCGCAAAAAAAAACCCTGCACCAAAAAAATAAGCGTTTATCTAATCAGTGGTGTGCGCACTGATTAGCGCTTGTGGCGGCAGGGGGCGCAGAAGTCAGTGGGGGGTCCAGCCACTCAGCCCAGGACAGTGGCTGGTGGCTTGTTCACAGACCCCCACACAAAAAACCCGAAAAAATAAATAAAAAAACGCTTTACCCCGAAAAAAATGCACCCGCCTGAACCAAAAAAAAAACGCTGATCAGTGATAAATCACCGACAGCGGTGGGACAGGCTGCACACACAGGTACGGTCCGTCCACACAGTACACGCCTGCTACTGGTGGCACGGACCGCCTATGGGTGCAAAAAAAAATCCGCGTTAACCGAAAAAGGTGCCTTTACCACAAAAAAAAAGCTGATCAGTGATAAATCACTGACAGCGGTGAGGCACGCCGCACACACAGGTACGGTCCGGCCACACAGTACACGCCTGCTACTGGTGGCACGGACCGCCTATGGGGGCAAAAACACGCTAGAAAACCCGAAAAAAAGCGCCGGCACCACAAAAAAAAATGCTGATCAGTACTACGGGACTGATCAGCGGCGGGTGGGCTTTAACAAACGGTGGCGGACCGCTCTTTTATAACTAAGAGGGTCCGCACACACGCTTAGTGAAAAAAAAAAAAGATCTGCGCCAAAAAAAAAGGCTGACGGCAGACCGCAGCGACCCAGCAGGGCCGGGGTCACGCAGCTAAAGGTGCTACGGACCCACGGACACCCACTGAGGTACGCCAAAAAAAAAAAATTAAAAACTATTTTTTTTTTTTTAACCCTAACCTGTCCCTACCTAATCTAAAGCTATCCCTGGGGATTTCTGTGCCAAGGGGCCACAGAAAGGGGGCAAGGGGCACTTTTTTTTTACTGAGGGGATGGTGGGCAGCACGGGGCTCCGTCCTGCACACCAGATCTCTGTGGAATGGTGGGCAGAACGGAGCAACGTGCTCCTAGCCCACCAGATCCCCTCCCATTACATTGTGATTGGTGTGGCCACTTTGGCCACCCAATCACAACTGTACTGAGGGGGTGGCCACAATGCCAGCCCCCAGTACAGCATGGATGGTGATTGGTGGTGTATACTACACCACCAGTCACCATCTATATCCAGGTCACAGGGTCACACGTGACCCTGATGACCTGGAACCGCTGCAGAACGCCGGTTAGTAGTTACCGGCGTCCTGCAGCGATCGCCGGTAAAGGAGGTCCTCCGGACCTCCTCCGGCACACTGCCAGGATGTCTGCTGATAGAAATCAGCAGACATCCGGCTCCGATCCCCGCCCGGCGAGCGGCGGGGAACGGAATCGCAGCGCATCGCTCGTCTGAATTGACGAGCGATGCGCCGCGATCGCCGACATGGGGGGTCATCATGACCCCCCTGGGCGATATGCCCCGATGCCTGCTGATCGATTTCAGCAGGCATCGGGCGCCGGCTCCGCTCCAGATGGTTGCGGGGGGCCGGCAAAACACATGACGTTCTCATACGTCATGTGTCCTTAAGGACTCGGACATGGAGACGTATGAGAACGTCATGTGTCCTTAAGGGGTTAAAGGGGTACTCTGGTGGAAAACTTTTTTTTTTTTTAAATCAACTGGTGCCAGAGAGTTAAACAGATTTGTAAATTACTTCTATTTAAAAATCTTAATCTTTCCAGTACTTATTAGCTGCTGAATACTACAGAGGAAATTATTTTCTTTTTGGAACACTGTGCTCTCTGCTGACATCATGACCACAGTGCTCTCTGCTGAAATCTCTGTCCATTTTAGGAACTGGCCAGAACAGCATATGTTTATTATGGGGATTTTCTCCTACTCTGGACAGTTCCTAAAATGGACAGAGATGTCAACAGAGAGAACTGTGGCCGTGATGTTAGCAGAGAGCTCTTAAGATTTTTTAAATAGAAGTAATTTCCAAATCTGTTGAACTTTCTGGCACCAGTTGATTTAAAAAAAAAAAAAAGTTTTCCACCGGAGTACCCCTTTAATATCGCACTGATATCACTCAGCCAGTGATTACAAACCAGGATTCCCTCCAAAGAAACCACGAGAAGGGTTACCCTCCCACACCTGCGCAGCAGCGATTACCAGAGAATAGGACGGGGAAACCACTTGCCACTGCACAGACCTGTACCATACCGAAGACCACAAGCCCTACCTCATTCTCTAGGCTCACATAGATGTCACCCCTGCACTGCGCATCAGCAGAACTTATAAAGAGACCTGCGCTGCCGACGTAAATACAGCTCATTACTGCTAATATCTGCCGGCTCATCTGCCCGGTCCGAGCGGATCCACTGAACTATACAACATTGGCTAAAACGGTCCAGACTACAAAAGGTAAGAGGTGTCCTACACCTAACCTCTCTTTATCCACAAAATCCTGTTGACAGAGACTATTACTTTTTATTTGGTACTAAAGTTTGGCGGACTATAGGTCACAGCAGACCAAGAAGCATATAAATCTTGCATTAAGTATATCTACTGGCTATACATTGAAAGTGATATAGTTATACTAAACCATTATATTTTTATTATACTATGTTTTATCTTACAGTAAATGAGATGAACACTTTTATGTAATACACTGGCTGTTGTGGGACACAAGGGTGGTCCTGCGATTCCACGCAAGCTAAAACGCTACTTATGTTATCTTATATTTTATCTTTAATAAATTCTAAATATATAACCTAGAGGACTGGAATATAAATCGAGATTTTCCTAGCTAATGTGACGGAAAATATTAGTTATATGAAGACAGGAGGCGAGTATCTTGCATTAATCTTTCTTCTTTAATGCCCATAGCAGAATTTTTTATACAATTTTAAAACGTATATTAAAGAAAAAATCTTCAAAACTACAACTCCCAGCAGCCCTTTGGACTCTCTTCACCCCTCCCAGCTCGACTGGCTCCTATATAAAGGGCTGTCTGGGACATCTCCTCCTCTTTCTTTATGCGGCATCCAGCACAGCAGACTCCATATGAAGAACAGGAACTGCCACCTGATGATGCTTCTTGACAACGTGGTCAACAGAACCGCCGTGACCCGAACGAACTGGAACAAAAACCCGATGAACAACGGATCAGGAACATATCAGCCTCCTTGCAGAAGGTGGAAGACTTTCTCTTCAATAACCTGGAAAGACAAAAAAAAAAAAGAACACCATGATAGGGTTGGGTCGGGAGGGAAGATACTCGCCTCCTGTCTTCATATAACTAATATTTTCCGTCACATTAGCTAGGAAAATCTCGATTTATATATCAGACAGGAGGCTCATATCTTGCAAGTTCAAAGCTTACCAAGATAAGTAGGAATCAGAATCATAAAACAGACATAGAGACATGTTCTTCGGGTCGAAAATAAAACTGACGGAAAGTGGTCTGGGACGACCAGTCGGCGGCCAGTAAGAGATCCGACAGAGAACCTCCTGATATAACAACCTTAGTGGCCATAGCCCCTCTAGAGGAGTGGGCGCCAAATAAGGATACATCAATCCCCGCCATCTCCATGGCTAGACGAACCCACCGAGCCAATGTAGCCGAGGAGACCGGGAGATGAGGTTGGACATAAGAGATGAGTAATTGAGTATGACTAGTAGATCGGAGAGGTGCTGTTCGCGTCTCATACTCCTGAAGACATCGAACCACACATAGTTTGGGATGAGCCGGAAAAAACGGATAAAAGACGGATTGAAGACCCGTCTTAGTCCTGCGGACAACCGAAAACTGAACACCTCCAGGCGAGAATTGACGCCAAGAGACATCTAAAGCTCGAACATCCGATACCCTTTTGATAGAGACCAGACATAAGAGAACGGTCAGTTTTACTGAAAGAAGCTTCAAAGAAAGATCCTTGTTATCTTCCCATGAAGAAAACATATCTAGCACGCGGGAAACATCCCACGTAGCTTGATATTTAGGGCGAGGAGGACGCTTAAATTTGATTCCCCGTAAGAGTCTGCAAACTAAAGGATGTTTGCCCACCGGTAAGGAATCCACCGGATAGTGGTATGCAGAAATAGCTGATCTATAAACATTTATAGAACTATAAGATTTGCCTGAATCGAATGTGTTGGCTAGGTAGTTGACTACCGCCTGCACAGGTGCCTGAACGGGACTAATCTCCCGTTGATCACACCAACGCACCCAGAGTCCCCATGCAGATTGATACGCCGATCTAGTCCCTGGGGCCCAGGCCAGGGCGAGGAGATTTCTAGCTGATTCAGAAAGATCATTACCTGATGTCGGCTCCCCGAAACCAACCAAGCAAGGAGAGGTAGGCTGCCGTCCAGAACTAGAGGGTGAAAACCCTTGTTCGGGTTCGAGAGTAGATGAGGCAGAGGGGGTAACAACCTGGGGAAATCTATCGTCATCCCCAACAGAAGGGGGAACCATGGCTGAGTCGGCCACCATGGGGTGATCAACGCTACTGTTGCTTTCTGAGACAGGATCTGGAGAAGAACCTTGGTGATCATCGGAAAGGGGGGAAATGCATAATGCGTCCCTTCCGGCCACCGTTGGTAGAAAGCGTCCACAGCTGACGCCTCTGGATCTGGCCTCCAACTGTAAAACCGAGGTAATTGTCGATTGAGTCGCGAGGCAAAAAGATCCATATAGAATGGACCCCAAAGGTCCTGAAGTGACAGGAAGACTGACCGGTCCAGCGTCCAGTCGCTGGAGTCGATCAAGTAACGGGAATTCCAGTCTGCCACGGAATTGGAGACTCCTGGAATATATTCCGCAATAGGAATAAGGTCGCGAGACAGACAAAAATGCCAGAAGTCGGACGCTTTGTCCGCTAACACCCTGGACCTCGAGCCCCCAAGGCGGTTGATGTATTGAACCGCTGCTATGTTGTCCATGCGTAAAAGTACGCAACAATTGGACCTCTGTGATAGAAAGCTCTTGACCGCAAAGAATGCTGCCAAAAGTTCTAGAGCATTGATGTGGAGAAGAGATTCCTCTTCTGACCAAATCCCGCCTGTTGTGTCCTGACCACAGCGGGCTCCCCAGCCTTGTCGACTCGCGTCGGATTCTATGATCACGTCTGGACAAGAGTTGAAAATGGTCTTGCCATTCCACTCCACAGCGTGACGGAGCCACCAACGTAGCTCCTCGACCGACTCCGGACAAAGAGTCACTTCGTCTGCATAACGTAAACCTTGTCGAAGATGAAGGGTCTTGAGGCGCTGTAGTGCCCGATAATGCAGCGGGGCCGGAAAGATCGCCTGAATGGAAGCCGCCAACAAGCCGACCATGCGAGCAATTACCCTCAAGGATACTTGACCCTTGCGTAGGATTGCTCTGATTTCTTTGCGAATGAGGGCCAGTTTTGTTTTGGGTAAACAAAGGACAGCTCTTCTGGTGTCCACCAAAAATCCCAAAAACTCCATCTCTCGTGTTGGGGACAGAACCGATTTTTTGAGGTTTATGAGAAAACCTAGTTCTTCTAACAGAGATACCGTCCAATGACAGTGTAATCTGGCCAGTTCTCTGGAGCCGGCCATGATGAGCAGGTCGTCCAGATAAATTATCAGACGTACCCCTTTGCTCCGGAGAGCTGCCACAACGGGTTTCATCAACTTTGTGAAACACCAAGGGGCGGACGACAGGCCAAATGGAAGGCAAGTGAACTGCCACAGGCGATCGCCCCACCAAAACCTTAGTAATGGTTGTGAGGTCAGATGCATAGGGACTGTGAGGTAAGCATCTTTCAGATCTATTTTCACTAGCCAGTCTCCTATGCATAGAAGGTCGCGTAACAGATGGATGCCCTCCATCTTGAAGTGACGGTAAGTCACATGTTGGTTTAAGTTCCTCAAGTTTATTACGGGGCGGTACCCGCCATCCTTCTTCTTGACTAAGAAGAGGTTGCTTATGAACCCCGGTGACAAGGGGTCTACTTCCCGTACCGCTTTTTTGCCTAGGAGCTCCTGAAGCTCCTCGTCTATAAGGGATTTGTTTATGTCCGAGAAATGAATAGGTTGGGGTGTAAACCTCATGTCTGGCAGGGATTGGAGCTCTATTTGGTAACCTGCCACTGTGTTCAGTATCCACGCGTCTGCTGTAATCATGGACCAGACGTGGATAAAATGTTTCAGCCTGCCCCCCACATAGGTGTGTGGGAGATGTGGAGAATCTGTACTCACCAGATGATGGTCTGGAACGAGGGTAGCCTCTACCGCCCCGTCCTCTCCAGGGTCGACCTCGGGGTGGAAAGAAAGGTGCAGGTTGTGCCATCGGCATGGTATATTGTTGTGGAGGTGGCACATAGGGCTGAGCGGGAGGTCTAGCATAGGGTCTATAATAGTTGCCTCGGCCGGCAGAACGACCTCTTCCTCTGCCGGCCTTGTTAAAAACCTTGCCACTGGATTTTTTAAGCGAATTTTGCGCTTTGTCCAGTCCTGTAAATAGGCCTACAAATTTATTAATATTCTTGAGAAGGTCCTCCCCAAAGAGAAGGCCTTCTGCCGATGGGCCGGGTTCATTTTCCGCCAAATGTGAAAGCTGGGGTTCCAGCTTCATGAGGATGGATCTCCTGCGTTCAATGGAACAGGTGGTATTCGCCGTTCCCAACATGCACATTGCACGTTGCGCCCATCCTCTGAGTTGCGTGATATCCACAGGGTCACCAGAGGAAGCTGCTTGCTCCGAAAGATTAAGGATTTTTGTTAGTGGACCCAATAGGTCCAAAATCCTGTCTTGGATGGCCTTGAACGACCTTTCAATGCCCTTTTTTGAGTATTTTCCGGATTTTGTTAAGTACTTCATAAGGACAGGGTCTATTTCCGGAGTTATGGCCACTTTCTTGGAGAGGAAAGGCCGTGGGCATTCTGCCCTCAGTTTATTACGGCTGACCCGATCAAGGGTTCGCCGGGTCCAGTATTCTATATATGCAGCCACCTGGGGCAAGGGGGCCCAATCCCCTGAGCGGGGGTGTATGATGGCCTCTGGATGGAAAAAGGGTTGCCCCAAAGTATCCAGGATAGTCTCTACTTGGACACCCGGATCGGTGGATGGGAAATCCGCCTGTAAACCCGCCTCATTTTCAGACCCAGAATCTGTGCCTTCTGGTTCACCAGATTCTTCCTCCGCCGAGTCCTCCTCCGACGTATCGAAGGAGTTAGGCTTGGAACGCCTGACGGACTTATGCCTCTTAGTACACTCCCCGAGGCCCGGGGGTCGAATGGGGTCGTTTGTCATTGCGGGGTGACAGGCCATGGTGGGCTCTGTCTGTTGCATATATGTTTCTTCCCCTGCCGGGGAGTCGTATGCGACAGTATGTTTGCGCTTATAAAGCGCTTTGCCTTTCTTGGCAGAGTCAGCAGTAACTGGCATATGAGATACCGATGGTGCAGCAATTGTCGCCAGAGCTGCCTTAACTGATCTATTAATAAGCTCTTGTATTTGTGCTGCAGATAGGGGAGCTTCTGAGAGCATATCCTGCCCCAAGCCTGACTGGGAAGATTCTCCGGCCATTATAGATTAGAATAATAAGTATCACAAATTCAGGTTGTGACCTCTTATGCCAGAGAGAATGATCTATATAAATTTATCAGAGAGCCCAGTCTCCTACCAGACAAGCTAACAAGCTGACAGGTAAGGTACAATGAGTTAATATATACAGCGATACCTGAGGCTCTATCTAATACCAGACAGTGACTGCTCCGATGCTAAACCCTCCACCGCTCGCCACGGAATGGCGAGAGGGGAAGGAGGGGTTGTTAGTATACAGCGCTCGGGGCCGTAATCACATGCGATTACGGCCGTGAGCGCCGCAATTGGTCAGACGCGCGGTAAGCCGCGCTATGATTGGCTGCAAGGAGGAGCGGCAGGCCGCCTCTGGGACTATGCGACTCCGCCCCTAAAGGTTCCCGCGCGCGGTTTAGCAGCGAGAAGAAGGGGAAGGGGAAGAAAGCCACAGAGGACCTAAGATGGCGTCTGTGAGTAAAACAGGGATGGGAAAATCTGTGGAAATAGAGAACGAAGCCCCTTACCCTTCCGACCGCAACCAGGGGTCTGCGGTCTATAAAGGACTCGTCACAGGACTAAATAAAAGAAAAATATAAGAAATCTAGACAGAGAAAATATATACATATACAGTTACAGAAAAATAGAAATGTACAGATAAATCTGAAGCTACAGTAAATATAGAGTAGAGAATGATAAAACGAAATATACAAGAAAAGGAATCCAAAGGATATTAAAACAACATGAATCACTTAACTGATGTCTGCCATGAGCAGAAAGAAAGAGGAGGAGATGTCCCAGACAGCCCTTTATATAGGAGCCAGTCGAGCTGGGAGGGGTGAAGAGAGTCCAAAGGGCTGCTGGGAGTTGTAGTTTTGAAGATTTTTTCTTTAATATACGTTTTAAAATTGTATAAAAAATTCTGCTATGGGCATTAAAGAAGAAAGATTAATGCAAGATATGAGCCTCCTGTCTGATATATCATTTTTATTTTCGTTTATTAAACACTCCTGGGGTATTGGCGTTTACCTTTCCAGTAACCTCGGTTATAGGCAAAGTGAGCTGCACCCAACCTTAGCTTAAATGTGCTATGTAGCACCCATCTCAAGATTGTGAAGACCAAGTACACCCTTTTCTGGAAGGGGAATTCCATAATGCCCTCGTTCAGCAGGATAATTTGCCCTACCACATGGCAAAAAATTATTCAGGAATGTGAGAAAAAGTTCAAGATATGGACTTGGCTTCAAAATTTCATTAATCTCAGTCCAATCGAGCACATGTGGGATGTGTTGAGAAACAGGTCTGATCCATGGATACCACACCATTTACAGGACTGGGACCCCCCTGCGATTTCCAGGGCCCCCGGCTCTCAGCAAGAGTGTGTGCTGCAGACTATTTCTGCATTGATTTCTATGGGAGAGACAAAATTAAAATAGGGCTCAGACATCTTCATCATCTCCTGTGGGTAGGGGATAAGTTGCTTTTCACTGGACAACCCTATAAAAGGACTTATCCCGCATAAAAAATAAAAAATAAATATGGCTGCTTTCTTCTACATACAGGGCCACTTCTGTCATGTGTTTGAGTGCAGTATTGCAGCTTAGTTCTATTGAAGTGAATGGAACCAAGTTGTAAAAACACGCACAGCCTGAGCACAGGTGTAGAGCTATTTTTGGAAGAATCCAGCCATATTTGTTTTTAAATCCTGGATAACCAGGAATAATTTTGACTTACTTTATGATTGGTGGGGGTCTCCATGAGAATGTAGGGGACATGGTGTAGTGTAGGGGTTGGTGTAGTACTGCATCTCTTTTAGAAAAGGTGCAATACACTAATGTTTTGTATCACGTAAAAAAAATATTCAATAGAATCATATTCAGAAACTGCATGCTTGAATTCCTGAAATGTTGCTTCTATTCTGTGCAGAACAATTTAAAACTCCCTCCAAGCTCAGTCCTAGCTGAATGCTTTCTTTCTAGCGCCACCTGCTGCTGATCCATAGTCAGTGTGCTGCTATCTGTCTTTCCCAGAAGCATGACATCATCCTTTTTTTAAGTCACACCTCAAATTTACATCTGTCATTCTGATTCTCAGACACTGTCTTTTCTTCCTGTGTTTTTCACACTTGCTATTTGGTGAGCATGCGTGGGTTTTCTCATGTCTGATCTTCAGGATTAAAATAGCTTCACCTCATCACGTAATTGCAGCTTATGTGTAAGGTTCAGCCTGAGCTCCAGGGAACAAGCAGAAATGGCTTGCAGAACAGATAAAACGATAATGTTATACGGAAACCTGTAGTCACATAGCAGATGTGTCATTGTGAACACATGTAAAACATTTATATATATATATATATATATATATATATATGCAGCTTTATATGGTGATCTCTTGATTATTTGTACAGCATGCTTGTCACATTCTAGCTTAAATTTTTTTCAGGGGAGGCAGGGGCGGACTGACAACATTCAGGGCCCCCGGAACCAAAAAAACCAAGGGCCCCCTGCGATGCTCCGCTGCTGGTCACACTTCTGCCCCAATTCTACCCAAATCCCTCCACCAGCCCTACACACAAAATAAACTAAATTTTATATATAAGAAACACTTTAAGGCAGGTAAAATAATTTTCCATGATCAATGATACCAGTATACAATGAGTAAATATATATCACCACACAATAACTGGATAATACCGCCATACTGTACTGAATAAAACCAGGATCTGTATACAATATAAGCGATAATATACAGTGCCCATATAGCGGTAGATACCAGCTGTACACAGCATATGTATACCACATAAGTGATTATATACAGGACCATATGGCGCTAGATATCAGCTGTACACAGGATCTGTGCACCATAGAAGGGATTACAGTTACATAAAGGGACTCACAATTATGTATTTTCTGATCAGCGGCATCCTCTTTCCTTTTGTTCTCCATCTGGATCGGACCGCCATGTCGATTTCATCTGTAGGACAAACATGTGAGACTCTGCATTTTTCCAGTGCCCTCCCCTCTTCTATACAATTTTCCCATCAATAGGCCCACAAACTGCAATAATGCCCTCTTTGGTGTACTGCACAGAAAATGGCAGGTAGGTAGGTAGCCAGGTAAATAAGTAACTAGGTAGGTAGATCAGAAAGCCAGATATGCAGGTAGGTGACTAGCTAGGTACTTAGGCAGCCATGTGTGAAGGCCAGGTATGTACATAGTTAAGTAGCCAGGTATGTAGGTAGGTAGCAAGATTTGTAAGTAAGTAGTTAGACAGCCAGGTATGTAGGTAGTTAGATAGCCAGGTATGTAGGTAAGTAGTTAGGCATCCAGGTATAAAGTTAGGTAGCCATGTAGTTAGTCAAGTATGTAGCCAGCACCAGTGTAGGCAGCTGGGTCACCCCACAGTAGGTCTGGGCAGCAGGGTCCCCCACAGTAGGTGTCGGCAGCAGAGTTTTGCCCCCTCCCCCAATCCTAGGTTGGAAAAAAAACGATGCTAACCTGATGTCACACGCAGCGATCTCCTCAGCAGCAGGGCCCGCGTCTTCCTTCCTCCACAGTGCAAGCGCCGATGAGCGATGTAATCGGCACCTGTACTGCGGAGCGGGGACAGGGAGGGGGAGATCACGTCTCCTCTGTGTAGGCACAGATGCAGCTGTTTACACAGAGAGGACGCCTTCTCCTGTATGTGCGTGTGCTGCACATACAGTACAGCAGAAGGCAGCACTGTCTGCTGGGGATCCAGGACTAGTGTCCTGGAACCTCAGCAGCGGCGGTGCCCTTAACCGGCTGGGCCCTTGGACGGTCAGTCCGCCCCTGAGGGGTGGTTTAAAATGAAAAGGAGGACTTTTTTTTTATTGGTAAAGCTTTATGCCCATTAGCATTCATTAGGAATTAGGAATCCAATAATTGGGTTTGTAGTTTTGAGCTGTTGTCATCTATTTAAGATTTTTTTTATGTGGCATACAACACTGCAGCACTTCAGTAGGACATGTGCATGGGGGAGGGGGGGGGGATCTTACTGTGGTGTCCCGGTACCGTATTGTATACGTTACCTATATAGAGGTCCCATAGTCCGAGTGCCTAGGACGTCGGGGTCCCTCTTTTGTAGTTTTCCCCTTGCCACCTCACACTTAGTCGATGACTGTATAGCTCTTCTTATTAATATAAATATAAGTATAGGTATATATATGTATATATTTAGTTATCTACCTTTTCGGAGTGTAGCAGGACTTGCGGGTCACGTGGTTAGGTTGAAACTCTATGGTTTTGCTACATGACCTTTGGAGGTTCCCGTGACGTGTTCGCCCACAATGCACTGTAACGGTGAGTGAAAGTCGTTACGGACCAATCCAAAATGGCCAGCCCCTGCCCATATAAGGGACCTGCGCCATCTTGATCCCTCTCTTGGGTTGCTGACTCTGGAAGAGGTAGGACCTCCGCAGCTTATAAGACGATTTACTAGGCCAAAGCCTTGCGGCCTAGGCTTTAACATAGCGGATAGACTAAGCCATTCCCCGCTACTCATCGCAAGATCACTGGACCTAATTACTCCCCTAAATCCAGCGGATCTCTGCTGTACAATCCTTAAAGAAGCTAAATTGGGCTTATCTGATCCCAAACGACTGTCAATCGCTGCTCAAGCTGTATGTACCCAGCATGCAGTGCATGAGGCATTTCATTGTGTAACCAGCATGGTACAACAATCACTGGGAAGTAGATATGCACTGAGATTTTAAATCACTTTAAATGTGCCAGTAATAATAAAGCACTATTTTATAGAGTATATGGGAAAAAGGGTTTTGTTGGATCACCAAGGTGATCTATAGGTGAATTAATTTAGTAACCCACCATATACTGATCTGTCTGGGAAACTGATTCATGGGGTTAATCTCCCTATTGTTAGACCTTGCCACATACGGCGATTTAATTTCTAATCAATAGAGCATGGCAGTTTTTTTATCCAATAAATTGAATCCCGAAACCTTCCTCACTGAAGCGCAACATGTGTTATCCTCCAACGAGCTACCATTGAATCAAGTAGATATTAATACAGCTTTAGGAACTTACAGAAAGTATATAAAAAATATTTGTGGTCTTGGTGGGAGGTTGCCAGCCTAGAAACATACCTCCAACAGGGACTAGTTTATGGAGGCTTGCGCATTAATATTACTCCCAACTCCCACCAGGAGGATCCGGAGTTCTTCAAAGGGCGGCAGCAAGTACTAACTGTCACGAGGGGCGGAGCCATGACGTCACGCGGCTCCGTCCCCTGTCTTGCCCGTCATTACGCACAGAGCGAACTCGCTCTGTGCTGTAATGATAGCGGGGTGCCGCAGTGGCGATCCCCGGGGTCCCCAGCAGCGGCACCGCGGCGATCTGACATCTTATCCCCTATCCTTTGGATAGGGGATAAGATGTCTAGGGGCGGAGTACCCCTTTAAGGATAACTCTGAATTTACTAATCTGGAACAGCGTCTACAATGCAACATCCAGACATTTCAATATGAAATTAAGGAAAAGAAGCACAAAAAATATATACGTGCCAAAAGAGATTTCGACTCTGGACAGGTATATACGTAAAAATCTGTTGATAATTCGTATAATAAATATACTGATATTTCCGAGTCGGAATACTCTGAGTCTGACGATCCCACCAATACAAACAGTAGTGGGAAAAATCAAGCCAATAGACAACCTAGAAACAGGAGTAGGAAGAGAGCTCCGTATAGGAAACAGCACCCCAGGGGCTCCAACAATACCCATCAGTATTTGAGTGCCAACAATTCATATCAATTCCAGGGCCCATCTGATGGTAATATCACAAATCTACAGAATAGTGGAAGTGGTGTTTACGGTGGCAGCACTGCTTTACAGCCACAATGGATGGGAAGCACAGTACCACTCCAACATGTGGTTCAAAATCCTCCCACAACATTAAACAACAGAAATGGAGAATCCGCATCATTTGCCACGTCATATTCCTCAGCATTACAATTTACACCACTGGCTCAGCAACCAGTGGTTACTACGGTGGCACAGATCACACCGACAGTCCACTCAAAAAACAACCCTCTCATCCTTTTTTAGGCGGAGTACAACTTCGGGACAGGGAGAGATGGGCATATCCATCCAGACTGAAGTAGATTCAAATAAAGATGAGATGCAAATATGCAATATATCATCACATATACTCACTAGTGATCAGCAAAATCTCCTTAAGAAAGGATTATCGTTTACACCAACACCAAAGTATGACTCTTTTGAGTGGATTAAGGATGTGAATTTAATTGCGAGGAAGCTCGCCTTACATAAAGTCCATAAACAAAGAGGAAATGACATAAACGACATTCAAGATAACCAAGCAGTATCGGATCTCTATGAATTGTTGGAGGAAAATGAGAGTGGTGTGAATAGACCCTCACCCCCATTTTCCAATTTGAAGCCTAAGTGTCGGACCACTCCTAATTTTTCTCAGTTCCGTAATATCAATATATTCGTCCAGATGGTGAGTACCCAGCTGGAAAAATTAAGACCAAGGAGATTCAACAGCAATCTAACATCTGAAGAGGAGCGAGCCCTGTCGGAATTACATACCAACAAAGAAATAATTATCAAGCCCTCCGACAAGGGGGGCAACATTGTAATTATGAATAGAACGGATTATCAGGATATGGTACAGAGGCTGATTCAGGATGAAACTACTTACCATCGATTGGGAACCAATCCCACAGACGGATATATTGATGAACTGAGAACATTACTTACTGATGCGAAAAGTAATAATTTAATTTCAGATGATGAATTCAGGGTTATGTTGAACCTTAAACCTACAGTGGCAACAATATATGCCCTACCAAAAATTCACAAAAAGAAAGTCCCGGTGCCTGGACGTCCCATAATCTCTGGGAATGAGAACCTCACTGAGGGGATCAGTCTATATGTTAACCCCTTAAGGACGCAGGACGTAAATGTACGTCCTGGTGAGGTGGTACTTAACGCACCAGGACGTACATTTACGTCCTAAGCATAACCGCGGGCATCGGAGCGATGCCCGTGTCATGCGCGGCTGATCCCGGCTGCTGATCGCAGCCAGGGACCCGCCGGCAATGGCCGACGCCCGCGATCTCGCGGGCGTCCGCCATTAACCCCTCAGGTGCCGGGATCAATACAGATCCCGGCATCTGCGGGAGTTCGCGATTAAAATGAACGATCGGATCGCCCGCAGCGCTGCTGCGGGGATCCGATCATTCATAACGCCGCACGGAGGTCCCCTCACCTTCCTCCGTGCGGCTCCCGGCGTCTCCTGCTCTGGTCTGTGATCGAGCAGACCAGAGCAGAAGATGACCGATAATACTGATCTGTTCTATGTCCTATACATAGAACAGATCAGTATTAGCAATCATGGTATTGCTATGAATAGTCCCCTATGGGGACTATTCAAGTGTAAAAAAAAATGTAAAAAAATGTAAAAGTAAAAGTAAAAAAAAAGTGAAAAATCCCCTCCGCCAATAAAAAAGTAAAACGTCCGTTTTTTCCTATTTTACCCCCAAAAAGCGTAAAAAACATTTTTTATAGACATATTTGGTATCGCCGCGTGCGTAAATGTCCGAACTATTAAAATAAAATGTTAATGATCCCGTACGGTGAACGGCGTGAACGAAAAAAAATTTAAAAAGTCCAAAATTCCTACTTTTTTAATACATTTTATTAAAAAAAAATTATAAAAAATGTATTAAAAGTTTTTTATATACAAATGTGGTATCAAAAAAAAGTACAGATCATGGCGCAAAAAATGAGCCCCCATATCGCCACTTATACGGAAAAATAAAAAAGTTAGAGGTCATCAAAATAAAGGGATTATAAACGTACTAATTTGGTTTAAAAGTTTGTGATTTTTTTTAAGCGCAACAATAATATAAAAGTATATAATAATGGGTATCATTTTAATCGTATTGACCCTCAGAATAAAGAACACATGTCATTTTTACCAATAAATTGTACGGCGTGAAAACAAAACCTTCCAAAATTAGCAAAATTGCGTTTTTCGTTTTAATTTCCCCACAAAAATAGTGTTTTTTGGTTGCGCCATACATTTTATGATATAATGAGTGATGTCATTACAAAGGACAACTGGTCGCGCAAAAAACAAGCCCTCATACTAGTCTGTGGATGAAAATATAAAAGAGTTATGATTTTTAGAAGGCGAGGAGGAAAAAATGAAAACGTAAAAATTAAATTGTCTGAGTCCTTAAGGCCAAAATGGGCTGAGTCCTTAAGGGGTTAATCAGATGCTTGCTCCGTTAGTTAGCACATTACCGTCATATTTAAGAGACACTGGAGATGCTGTGTTGAGACTTTAAGAAATCTAGTTCCCGCCTACAACATTTGTGGCTAGCCTCGATGTAGAGGCATTGTATACCAAAATCAGGCATGATTTGGGATTAAAGGCGGTAGAACACTTTCTATGCACGAGGGGAACACAATTCACTGAGCACAATAATTTTATTTTAGCACTACTTAAGTTCGTACTTACTCACAACTATTTTATTTTCGATGGAAAATATTATTTACAACACAAGGGCACAGCAATGGGCACGTGATGTGCACCTAATTTTGCAAATTTGTTTCTTGGGTGGTGGGAGGATTTGATAGTTTTTTCTGACACTCACCATCATTACACTTCTCACATTTTATTTTGGGCACGATTTATCGACGATGTACTTATATTTTGGGACGGCACTGTTGAGTTATTTAATCAATTTGTCAAGACATGCAACACTAATAACATAGGCATGTTTTTCACTTCTGAAATACACAAGAGCACTATAAATTTTTTAGATCTTGAGATTTCTTTAGACAACGAAGGCAATGTCCAAACGAAAATGTACAGAAAGCCTACATCTACAAACAGTTTCCTTGAGTGGGGCAGTTACCATCCTGGCCCCCTCAAGAGAGGTATTCCGGTTGGCCAATACCTCCGGGCCAAAAGAAATAGCTCAAGTGAAGAGGCATTTTTATATATGACCGGTTCATTAAACGGGGCTATCCGAAGAGGGTCCTATAGCGCTGCGGAATCTGTAGGCGCTATATAAATAAATAAATCGGGCCTTCGCAAGAGAACGTGATACTCCCAGACAGGAATTATTACGAAACAAAGTCATCTTTGATTAAGAACCCAAGATTGTTTGGTTCATTGGAACCTATGATGAACACAACCATCAGATTATGAACATTCTGCGTCAATTCTGGCCTATATTACAGGCAGATGGGGACTTGAGGGAAGTGTTATCACCCTATCCAACTGTGACGTATAGGAGAGACAAGAACATTCGTGAACATTTGGTTCACAGTCTCTTCTATAATCAACCCCAAAAAACACGGCTACAGACCCAAATTCAGGGGTCTCATCCATGTGGGAATTGTTCTTTCTGTAGATATCTCCCAAGATGAAGGAATTCACTAACCCAGTGGACAACAGGTGGTATGTCATTAGGGACTTCATCAACTGCCAGTCGACAGGGGTAGTATACATAGCCCAGTGCGAATGTATGAAGCTCTACATAGGAAAAACTACTCAGCAATTGAGGAGACGCATCTCTTAACATTTGAGCAATATTCGCACGGGCACTGATACACCCCTAGCGAGACACATCCGAGATGTCCACAGAGGAGATATACAAACCTTAAAATTTTGGGGACTGATCAAGATGAGTTTGGGCCTGAGACGAGGGAATTTGGACAAGAAGTTGCTCCGTGAGGAGGCGAAGTGGATTCAAAGACTTAAGAGTCTTAGCCCGTCGGGCTTGAATGAAGGATTTATCTTCATAGCATTTATATAAGTAATCCTGCAGTTCATACTGAATATTTAATATAATGGAAGTAAAGGCACATAGCTAAACAATTGACATGGCTTTTATATAGATATTGCATTGACCAAGCCTCAACCAATTATTAATAGAGACACAATCACATATTAGCAGACATCAGTTGTAGAGTACACTCCAATAACTTTGAGTTCTCCAACACGTGTCCCTGTTGTAGTCCTGAGTGTCAATTATGTTTACATCAGGCGTTTAAGAATATGGCATGAAATGGTAATTTTATCAATCAACACATATTTATACCAATTTCTCATACGTCTCATAAATCCAAGAAGGGATGCCCCAATATATATATGGAAATAAAAAACAAAAATAAAGACTTGAAAAAATTACTTACCAGGTGGGGATACATGAAAGATGCAGTAATAGATGTATCTGTGAACAGAAGATATGAGAAATTATAGTATATGGGAACATAACAGAGGAATAAATGGAGACAATATAGTGTACCAATGCGGTTATCATATGTGGTATTTTATTCTATTATGTGACCAAGCCCCAACAGTGAGATTGTATACATATATATGACCATTCTTGTATGACAACAACCATATATTTACCATATGTAGAGGAAGAACCAAATGGTAGAGTTGTATGTGATATACCATGTCATAATCATATATATGGTGTGCCAAGTCATACTATATACACTTGATGCATTATGGTAATACCATTGTTTTCACATTCTGTCTGGAAATTGACACTAGGAACTCATGGACACATAACACTGATAGGTGTATGTATTATATTGAGAAACATATACTTACCTTGAAGAACAGACACATGCGCAACTTTTATGAGTGGACCTGTGATGCGAGCCGCGGAAACAGAGTGGCCGTAAGGCTAAGTGTCAGCGCATGCGTATTGTGCCTTATTGAGTGTTGGTAGATTCTAAGTAGTGGCGCACGTGCGGAGGAACAACTGGAAACACTGAAATCTTGAAGGAGTGTAAGTATTCGCGCAGGGGTCATCGCGCATATATATGTAACGCAGCGAGAAGCTAAGTGCCAGCGCAGGGGTGACAGCGCCGGCACGTCATCGCTGAGAGTGGGTACTGCACAATGATTGGTGTTCTCCTGATTGTGAGGATAGGTCAATGCAATTGTCAGTTGCGCATACGGAGCAGCGATTGGTAAGATGACTGTAAACCAATCGCTTGTGCGCACTTCTGATGGAGTGATGTCACAAGGGGAGGTATTATAAACCCCTGTCACGGCGTTTTTAGCCAGTGCCCCGTTTTCCTCTTGACAAAGCTGCAGCAGCAGTGAAACATGTTGAGGGGGGCCGAGGTTTAGTGTTTTAACACAGTGACATATCTACCCAGCATTAGCCCAGCAACTGCAGTGCATGAAGCATTTCATTGTGTAACCAGCATGGTACAACAATCACTGGGAAGTAGATATGCACTGTGATTTTAAATCACTTTATATGTGCCAGTAATAATAAAGCACTATTTTATAGAGTATATGGGAAAAAGGGATTTGTTGGATCACCAAGGTGATCTATAGGTGAATTAATTTAGTAACCCACCATATACTGGTCTGTCTGGGAAACAAGCTGTATGTAAAGAGACTCTGTTATCTGGACTGTTACTATTACTACATGCACAGAAATTCCTCAGTAAAAGTTCCTGCAAGTTTTCAGTTAACAGTGGTTGTGGACAATCCTTTATTTCTGCATCACCTATTGCTCTTGGGAAGGGTGCCAATAGGCCTATTAAGAAACACAGCATTTAACCCTCACCCTGGCGTCACGAGTGACAAGGGTTAACAGCGCCCTTAACTATTCTGAACAGCAACACCCTAAATACCCTACACTGCCACAAGACAGTATCCTCTCATCCGCCACCACAACTCTATTTGGTGTTGCACGAACAGGATTCGGGTGTGTGCCTACTGCTGTTGCCACTAGTGAAAGTGTACTCCCCCCAGAAAGTAATGGACTTTATTCATGTGTCACAGACCGCATTATCGTGTACAAGAGAAGTGCGTGTGGTGCAACTTGCAAGGGGGACATGCGAAAAGTAACAGGGGAGACAAAGATTTATTTGCTGAAATGTGTAAACTGCGAAACGAATTCATGCTACGATCCTCTGGTCAAGTCAGCATGGGGGGAGTTAACCTGCTACCAGAGAAGCGCGCGAAAAAGGCCCACGCTGCGCCACGTCCCGCCCTGGGCGTGGCTATCAAGTTGCTGTGTCACAACCAAAAGGGAACTTGGAGACACAGGAGTTATTTCTGGGAGGACCGGAAGTCGGGGCTGCACCGTTGACGTCCTTCCTGTCGGCCACCATTTTGGGGAAGCCCACTATAAAAGACACCACGCACAGCGACCTCTTCAGTCTGCACAGGGAGCCGGAGAGTACAGACATGGCGGAGTGCAGCGTTCCACGTGGTGAAGATGGCAAAATGGCGCCAGAACAGCGGTAAGTTGTGGCAGTCGCAGCCCGACTTTTCCAAGAACTTGCTGACCATCTGCAGCGGTCTCTCGGAGCAATGAGAGTTTGCCCCCTGCACAGGTACCAACGTATGTACCAAGGCCCTCTTCCGACGTGGAGAGTTTGCCTGCTTCCAGGGTACCGACGAAAGTGTTTTGCCCCATTCCTGATATGGCGATGGTGCTAAAACCCTATGCACCAACTGTGATCCCGGCCAGTAAGCCTCTGGTCACCTTGAATCCTACTGTTGCCTATTCTACTCTCACCAATGGGGTGTGGGAGAGTTACATTAACTCCGCGCCTGCTCCAGATGTTGGCAGATATAGGGGATCTATAAGAGGCACAAGAAGATTCAGAAGAAATGTCTTTTGAAGGACTGTAAAGTAATGTTCATTGCTTTTCTATGCTAACCACTTTTTTTTCTTCGGTAACTAAGTTCAAGACGTGCCTTAGCAGGACTGTGCTAAGATTGTTCCAGTTCCAAGTTCAGCAACGTAACCATCAAGCTTTGTGCCTGACCATCAGGTCAAGAGACTCCTAGCCAGTAGGAGATTCGTAAGTTTTATGCCAGGCTGATTGTGGTAAGGCCGTGTTTCCCACAGACTCCTAGTGTAGGTGGACTGCAGATCCTTACACGTCCCTTTTATGTACATAACCCTATTTTTATAGGACTCTCTTGCTGAGATTTGCACTTATCAGGTGTATGCGCCTGAACCTTGTTGGAGTGTTAATAAATGTATAATAAAAATGTATATGGTTCCTGTACACAGAAAATAGCTTCATGTCTGTGTACATAAAAAGTAAGTAAAGGTTGTACACGGAAAAATTGTCCGCTATATGCACGTGTACACCAAAAGCCAAAATGTCAATAACTCTTGTACACATGTACATATAAAGGTATAAAAATGCTAAAAGGTGTTTTAGTAGTTGCTCAATAGGTGACTCTCTTGGCTACTCCGAGAGTGACATTGTTTCTAGTCGCCAATCGCTAGCACCTGTCTCAACAAAAATAACAGGGTAATTTACCCTAAGATAGCAAGACTAACTAGTAAGCAGTGCTTGCATACATAGTGCTTAAACTACTCACTTAAATGTACTACCTCAGTCTACTTCAGTACATACACAAAAACTAAAATATATCTCACATTCAAGAAACACTTAGGAATTGTAGCCTATTGATAACGAATTCCTGCCACTGTTAGGTACACTTATATTTCTCTTCTCTTTATTACGTGTGTGAGATGCTCTACCTGGCCAGTAGGTGCTCTTGCGAGTTTAGAATTAAACATGTATTTCTAAAGGTAACCTAGTTAGGTTATTCTGTTGTGTTCTAGGGGTAAGTAGCGTGTAGCCGATAGACCCTAGTTGCCATCCTTATTGGTAGCCTCGGGCAAGCCATTATACCCTTCTGTGTACTAACAGGTGACTCATCGTGGCAAAAGAAAAAATGTGGTGAGATTTCGAAATGTTTAGACAGCTTGAGACTAAATGTATAGAAAGCTGTGTATTAATGTATAGTTAGCCTCAGAAATGTCATAGAGAGCTATATGTAAATGTTTAAGGAGCAAGAAACTAAAGGTCAGATAGCTTCCTCAATGTCTAGATAACTTCCTCAATGTTTAGATAGCTTCAATATTGTCTAGTGAAGATACTAGTAAGAGTATCCAGAGAATGTGAATATGTTTAATGTTTACTTAGGTTTTGTCAAATTTTTTTTATATGTATAATCCTGTTCTAGTCCTAGTTCCTCTGCCTTAGGGGACAGGCGTCGGGGTCGACTTAATTTAAGTAAGGGGGTTTGTGGTGTCCCGGTACCATATTGTATACTTTACCTATATAGAGGTCCCCATAGTCAGAGTCCCTAGGACATCGGGGTCCCTCTTTTGTAGTTTTCCCCTTGTCACCTCACACTTAGTCGATGACTATATAGCAGTTCTTATTAATATAAATATAAGTATAGGTATATATATGTATATATTTAGTTATCTACCTTTTCGGAGTGTAGCAAGACCTGCGGGTCACGTGGTTAAGTTAAAACTCTATGGTTTTGCTACAGGACCTTTGGAGGTTCCCGTGACGTGTTCGCCCACAATGCACTGTAACGGTGAGTGACAGTCGTTACGGACCAATCCAAAACGGCCAGCCCCTGCCCATATAAGGGACCTGCGCCATCTTGATCCCTCTCTTGGGTTGCTGACTCTGGAAGAGGTAGGACCTCCGCAGCTTACAAGATGATTTACTAGGCCAAAGCCTTGCGGCCTAGGCCTTTAACATAGCGGATAGACTAAGCCATTCCCCGCTACTCATCGCAAGATCACTGGACCTAATTACTCCTCTAAATCCAGCGGATCTCTGCTATACAATCCTTCAGAAGCTAAATTGGGCTTATCTGATCCCAACCGACTGTCAATCGCTGCTCAAGCTATATGTAAAGAGATTCTGTTATCTGGACTGTTACTGTTACTACATGCACAGAAATTCCTCAGTAAAAGTTCCTGCAAGTTTTCAGTTAACAGCGGTTGTGGACAATCCTTTATTTCTGCATCACCTATTGCTCTTGGGAAGGGTGGCAATAGGCCTATTAAGAAACAGCATTTAACCCTTACCCTGGCGTCACGAGTGACAAGGGTTAACAGCTCCCTTAACTATTCTGAACAGCAACACCTTAAATACCCTACACTGCCACAAGACAGTATCCTCTCATCCGCCACCACATCACGATGGGAGAATCTGGATTTCAACTTTCATCTTGGAGATTAACCACCACCAGGGAAGTCTGGGAGGACACATGAACATTTGTATGAACTCTATTTGATCTATTTAATTGTATGGAGGGATTGGATGTGATAGCTGTTGGCTGCAGGTGGCCATCTTAAAGGGTTATTTCCTTATCAGAAAATTTTAGTTAAATATGACTATTTCCCCAAGATATATAACCTAACAATATAGTGTTAATACAAATTGTACTGGCTTCAGTATGTTTTAACTTGAATTATCCCTGGCAGGAAGTTGTGTAGTCCTTTCATTGTCATTGTTTTCAGCTCTATGGCTCCTCCCTCTCTCCTAAGACAATGCATCATCCTCTGATCTCTCAGGAGGTGTGGTGGTATCTTGTCTTTGAGCTCTAGTACTACCCCCTTAGTGATATCACCCCTCTAATCAGCCGCTATATCACCATTTCTCTGTCATATGCACACACACACACACATACAACAATGCCAGAAGCAGAGGAGCAGATGTGGAATGGGTACAGCAGGTGCTGCAACCTCATTAATGTGTGATCAGATGTTCTGCAAAAGCTCTGGGAGATTGCTGTGGGAGTAGGCAGGGTGGGAGGCCTGTGATGAGGAGCTGAGTGAAACAATACATTCTGAAAATTGTAGTACTTAGCAGCTGCTTAGCCAGGAAATACCACCAGGAAGCACAGGACTAAGACCCCCAAAATAAATGGATTGTTGATGTTTTAGAACTGGGGTAGACAGGTAAGCAATGCTGTATGCTTCTGCAGCATTTTTGTTTTTTCATCTGTCGTTGGAATGTCCCTTTAAATGTAACAGAGGTAGAAATACAGTATATCTCATGGATTTCAGTGGAAAATTTTAATTTTTGCACTTAAGGTGCTGATACACATGCACGGTGAGTCATTTCTCTTGATTCTTCTATACACATGAGGCTGGAATTCCACTGAGGTTATTTATGGAAAAACGCCCATTCTGCCACACTGCATTTTTTTCTGTGAAAAAAACGTAGCAGCCAGATGATAGCTGCAAGTCAATAGGGAACTGCAAAATGCCATATCCACTTGGCATTTTTTAGTTTGGTGTTTTTTTTTTATCCTTTGGGCATTTTTCAGCTATTTTTGGCTCATTGGCAGTTTTTCAAAAACGACCTCTTGTTGAGACTGTGGCGTTTTTTTCGAGAAAATCTTGGTGTTTTCCTCCCATAGAAGTCTATGGGAGTGAAAAAATGCCAAGAAAAACATCATGTGGGTTTTAACTGCATTTTTGCAGGCGGTTTTTATTCTTTTTTTGGACTCTAGCATCCAAAAAAGGATGGAGATAACTTTGTTATTAAAATTTCGTAGGGTTAAAAAAAAAAGATACAGTAGTGATGGAAAAAATTGTATTTAACGAAATTTAAAATTAAGTTTAGTTAAGTTTTTAAAATTAAATTTTTATTCATTTTTAAACAGGGATCAATTTATGTGGGCGGGCAGAGAACAAAAAATTTAGCCGACAATAATAAAAATGTAGAAAGGGGCCAATTAAATGTAAAAATAATATATATTTTTTTTAATGTAATAATGTGTTTTAATAATGTGTTTAATGAAGTGTGTGTTTTTAACTTTTTTCACTTTTTTTTCCTTTGTTTTACATTTTTTAAGTAGTACTACTACTCCCAGCATGGAACAGACTGTTCCATGATGGGAGTAGTAGTACCTGTACTAATAGACAGATTGCCCTGTGTATCACTTCTGACACCTGTTGCGATTCTCCTATATAATATAAAGAAGCCTGCAGCACTGCCGCTCTTCTCTGATTTCCTGCACTATGTTCTGCGATGTGAAGTTCTTCACATCACAGATTCATATTTCCCACAAAGAGCTGTGATTGGCTGTTTGGTTCCAGCCAATCACAACTCTCTGCGGGAAATATGAATAGGTATATGTACGGCAGTGCAGGGGACCAGAGAAGAGCTGCTGACTGCATCTATACATTATACAGGATGATCGCATCGGGTGTCAGAGTGACATTTGCTGCAATCTGTCCCTTACTGCAGGTACTACTGCTCCTAACATGGAGCACACTCAGCTCCATGCTGGGAGCTGTAGTACCTGCATTAAAAGACAGATCGCAAGGGTGTCAGAAATTACACCCTGCTTACAGCGGCAACTGCCGAGTGGCCATACCTTGCTGGGGGGTGAAGACATGGAGGCTGGAGAGGAGTTGGCTCGTTGTGAGTGCTACCTCTGTCCTCTGTGCATCCCCAGCACCTCATCAGCAGCAGGCCTCGATGCTGATTGGGATTCGACGCTGATGGTGGCTGCATGTAAAGACGGTGAGATCAAGGATGGGGGGTGGATGTATTTTAAAAGGATGTATGTATGATGTGTGTGTGTATGTATGATGTGTGTGTATGTATGATGTGAATTTATGTAGGCATGATGTGTATATGTTTGAATGATGTATGTATGTATGTATGAGGTGCGCATGTATGTATGCTGTATGATGTGTGTATAATATATGTATGAAGTGTATGATGTATGTATGAATGTATGATAGATGGGTATTTGTATGTATGATGTGTGTATGTATGATGTGCATATGCATGTATGATGTGTGTATGATGTGGCACTGACTACAAGGTTAAGACTAAAACTTTTAATAACATTCTTTAAAATCATGTATCAAAAAACTTATATCAAAAAAGGGAAAAGTGCAAAATATGGTTATATGCATTATTACCATATTTATCGGCGTATAACATGCATTTTTTAGGCTAAAATGTTTAGCCTAAAGTCTACCTGCTATACGCCGATAAGCCGCTGCAGTTCAATGATTTAAAGCGGGCGCTTCAAATCAATGAACTGCAGCGGCTTTTGCAGGTACAGAGACTTGCTGTCGCTGCCCGATTCTCTGCCCCTGCCTATCCTGGGGTCCAGAGACTGCCGGCGCCGCTGCCCCATTGCCTCCCCATCCCCGGTTTTTCTGACCCCACAGAAGCCCCCAGGAAAGGCAGGGGGAGAGAGGCCGTCTCTGCCCGCTTCTCTCCCCCTGCCTTTCCTGGGGTCTTGAGCCCTGCTGCGGCCGCTTCTCTCCCCCTGGCTATCGGCGCCGCTGCCCCATTGCCGGCGCCGCTGCCCCATTGCCTCTCCCATCCCCGGTTTTATAATTACCTGTTGCCGGGGTCGGGTCCGCACTGCTTCCGGCTCTGGTGTGGCGTCTCCTGTGTCGTTGCTATGCGCTGCGCAATGAGGAGTGACGTCGCGTTGAAGACGTCACTCGTCATTGTGCCTCACAGCGCATAGCAACGACACAGGAGACCCGACCCCGGCAACAGGTAATTATAAAACCGGGGATGGGGGAGGCAATGGGGCAACGGCGCCGGCAATGGGGCAGCGGTGCCGATAGCTAGGGGGAGAGAAGCGGCGGCAGCAGGGCTCTAGACCCCAGGAAAGGCAGGGGGAGAGAAGCGGCCTCTCTCCCCCTGCCTTTCCTGGGGGCTTCTGCGGGGTCAGAAACAGTGTATCGGTGTATGCACACACACGCACCCTCATTTTACCAAGGATATTTGGTTAAAAAACTTTTTTTACCCAAATATCCTTGGTAAAATGAGGGTGCATGTTATAGGCCGGTGCATGGTATACCCCAATAAATATGGTAAGTGATAACTGACATTGGACTGATATTTGATTTTTTTTCTTGACTGACAAATAAACTGATACTCGACTAGAAGTATGCATAATGACGGTAATGCTACTACATACTGTAATAAATCTCCCTTTCATTTTTATTTATTTTTGACAAACATTATATATTATACCACATATTTTCTTTTTCATGTTATACACTGATTGCTTATTGGGTTGCCTGAGGCTTTCTGCCCAATGCCTTAGCTACTAGGGTCTATCGGTACTACACACTTACCCCTGGAACTCTGACCTAGATAACAATTTGCATACTGTTACCTTTATAGATACGTGTATTTTTTGTTAGCTACAGGAATACCTTCTGGCCAGGAAGAGCATCCTGAACACGCAAAGACAAAAGAACATATTAGTGCATGACATTACATAACAGTGGCATAACAGTGGTACGGACTGAGATATAGCATGTTACAGCCCCTAAGACTTAATTTTGTGTTTTTGTGAGATATTTTTCTGAGTTATGTGTATTGGATCTTACGAAAGTACACTAGTGAATTTTATGTACTGTACTATGTGTACATTGTATTGGATGACTGGAGTCAGTCTTGATAACTGATTGGTATGTTTTGGTAGGTGCTAGTGAAGGGCACCTTTAAGTACACACTATAACACTTGGGAAAGATATATACTTTGTGTACAGGGATTGGATATTTCTGTACAATAACCACTTACATTTGTTTGACATTTTATTTATTAGAACACAAGGGCTACCTGATAGCAGCACAACGCACGATGCATTCAGGTAACATTTACCAGCTGTGTGGGTGCAACATTTTATGCAAAAACATATATTGTGATAGCCTGGGGGAGTTGGGTGTAGGGAGTGTAGCTGTGCGGTTACTAAAGGGAGCTTGTTAACCCTTGCTATTCGTGATGCCAGGGTGAGGGCACCTTTGCAATGCTATTCCTACCGCCACCCTTCCCAAGAGCGATAAAGAGGTAGTGAATAATTGAATGTCCACAACCGGAGAGTTTTGCAGAAACTTGTCGTAACTTTACTGAAGATTTTATGCAAACTTCATAACAGGAACAGTCTCTGTACATGCAAATTCTCTTGGAGATTGACAAAGGTTGGGACCTTAAGCAATTTTGAGTCTTTAGATTAGTATGCGCTGTTCCACTGGATTTAGGGGATTTAGTTGCGGTCCAGTGGTCAAGCTAGCTTTAGCTGGGATTAGTTTAGAACTCACGGTTTAGTTTAGGCTGAGGCCGGTAGATTTTCAGGCCTAGCGTGTCTTTGAAAGTTGCGCAGATCCGTCCTGCTAGTCTGGCATCCACGAGAACAGCCACCCAAGAGAGCGATAATTGTCTACAGCTCCTTTATATGTGCAGGGGCTGGACTAGAGCTAATTGGTCCATACTTGTGTCAATCACCTTTACATAGGATTATGGGTAACATGTGACCCAAGGACCTCCAAAGGTCCTCCAACAAACCATAGAGGAGTTAACAGGGTCACATGACCGAAGGTCCTGCGATGCTAACAAGGTAAGCATACTATACATTATATTAAATATACATTATTATTAGTAAATATGTACATGTATACATAGAGTAGAAGAGAAGCGACTAGGGGCTGTCCCATCTGGAGGACCCTACCTGAACGTAGGAACTCTGACTTTGGGGACTTATACACAAGGTACGGTATGCAATACGGTACCGGGACACCACAATATTACTATGAGGTTGTTTACAATAAACAGCCACGTAAGGATCAACAGTGCACCTACGTTATGAGTCCTCAATAAAATACAGCTGTTGCCGAAGCCGGTTGCAAACTCACTAGGATCTCCTCAGGCAAGCAGTCTCTCTGCCTTGGGCCGGGTACAAGCTTGAGAAACGGATACATTGGAGAACTATTAATTTCTTGGCACAGTCCTGCCAGGCACTTCTTCTTGAACAGGTTACCAAACTGAAGAATCTGTAGGAAGAACAAAGGTATTAGTGTACCCAACAGTTAATGGAAAGCAAAATATGTTAGAATAAGAACTCTCGCCTATCAGCGTGCTTCCGGCTCTGAGATATGTAGCGATGAGCACGAGGTTGGGATTTCCTCATAGGATTTAATGCAGTGTCCCATGAGTCGAGACTGTGAGACAGATGGGTTTACGCTCACCACAAAATTGATAGCAGCGGCTGAAGCCACTAGTGCTACCGTTGGTCCGGCCTCACCTCCTTGGGTGGAGTAGGCCGCGGCACTTCCGTGCCTGCTGGTTAGGCCACACCTCCGGGCATGGAGTAGGCCTAGGCACATCTTTTGGTGCCCATTGCTTAGGCCTCACCTCCTCAGGGGGAGTAGGCCTGGGCACATATGTTGGTGCCCACTGCTTAGGCCTCACTTCCTCAGAGGGAGTAGGCCTGGGCACATCTTCTGTTAGAACTGCTGTAGAAGAATAGGACCTCTGCATATATTTAGGATCCATGACGGATACTCTGTACTCCTCCTCTTCACAGTCTGTGTTAGGCAGCCTCATTGGCCTGATTCCGTGGGGATCTGAATCCCAGTTGTCCAAAGGGAAGTACGTGAAGGGGATTTGTGTTGGGTCCTTGGTCTTGTCACTGCTGCAGCCCATTCACCCTGCAGACTTTTGACTGGGGTGTATTCGACAATCTCCCCTTGCTCCAGGGAGTGGTAACTTTTGGGCAGGTAGTCCCGCTGAACGTCCCTTCTGTTGACCAATATGGTCCCTCCGTGTCGGCAGTCCAGGAGGGTCCCGAAGCCTCTGGCTTTGTCAAACTTCACCACTGTGGCACGTCGGCGCTCAAAGGGTGCTTCACCCTCTCGGGGGTAGTCCAACATGCGGATATACAGCGCTTCTAATTTTTTTGTGTCCCTCTGCTGTTCCACGTGGACTTCATATGGGAGGGACAAGGGGACCTCTCTCTCTGGGCTGGATGAAGAAGAAAAGGCGGCTTCACCCGGAGTACTCACATCTGAGTCTTCAGTCAGAATCTTGGCCCAGGATCCCCATGTGCAGTGGTGAGGGGACAATCTCACCGGTAATGCCGTTCCTGATGTCCCGGGTGATGCCCCTTTCGTGGTAGCCGGCCACTCGTTGTCCTCCGGTAGCGGGGGTAGGTTGCAGGCCTCCTGGACCCCAAGGGACAACTGCTGCAAGCGGTCAGCGAGGTCTTGTAAAAGTTGTGCGGCGGCCACGGCAACTTTCCTCTGCTCCGTGTCATCTTGTGTCTCGTGTCTGCTCTCCTCACGTGTTGCGGTGGGCTCCGCCATCTCCGTATACCTTGCTGCCATCTCGAGACTATACAGTGGGGATCAAGTTTGGGCACCCCAGGTAAAAATTTGTATTAATGTGCATAAAGAAGCCAAGGAAAGATGGAAAAATCTCCAAAAGGCATCAAATTACAGATTAGACATTTTTATAATATGTCAACAAAAGTTAGATTTTAATTCCATCATTTACACTTTCAAAATAACAGAAAACAAAAAAATGGCATCGGCTAAATTTTTGGCACCCTGTAGAGTAAATATCTTGTACTGCCCCCTTTGGCAAGTGTCACAGCTTGTAAACGTTTTTTTGTAGCCAGCCAAGAGTCTTTCAATTCTTGTTTGAGGTATCTTTGCCCATTCTTCCTTACAAAAGTATTCCAGTTCTTTGAGATTTCTGGGCTGTCTGTCATGCACTGCTCTTTTAAGGTCTATCCATAGATTTTCAATTATGTTGAGGTCAGGAGATTGTGAAGGCCATGGCAAAACCTTCAGTTTACGCCTCTTGATGTAACCCCCCATGGATTTCGGGGTGTGTTTAGGATCATTATGCATTTGTAGAAGCCATCCTCTCTTTAACTTCAGCTTTTTCACAGATGGCATCAAGTTAGCATCCAAAATTTGCTGAAATTTTATTGAATCCATTTTTCCTTCTACTCGTGAGATGTTCCCTGTGCCACTGGCTGCAATACAACCCCAAAGCATGATTGATCCACCCCCATGCTTAACAGTTGGACAGAGGTTCTTTTCATTAAATTCTGTTCCCCTTCTTCTCCAAACGTACCTTTGCTCATTCCGGACAAAAAGTTCAATTTTAACCTCATCAGTCCACAGAACTTGTTTCCAAAATGCATCAGGCTTGTCTATATGTTCATTTGCAAAGTTCAAACGCAGCTTTTTGTGGTGAGGACGTAGAAGAGGTTTTTTTCTGATGACTCTTCCATGAAGACCATATTTGTACAAGTATTTCTTTATAGTGGAATAGTGTACCACAACTCCAGTGTCTGCCAGATCTTTCTGGAGGGATTGTGCAGTGAAACATGGGTTTTGAATTGGTTTTCTCACAATCCTGCGAGCTGTTCTGTCTGATATTTTTCTTGGTCTTCCAGATCTTGCTTTAACTTCCACTGTTCCTGATGACTGCCATTTCTTAATTACATTCCGAACAGAGGATATTGACATCTAAAAAACGTTTTGCTATCTTCTTATAGCCTTCTCCAGCTTTGTGAGCGTCAACAATTTTCAGTTTCAGATTTCTAGATAACTGCTTAGAAGAACCCATGTTGCTGATTGTTGGGACAAGGTCAGATGAGTCTGGGCATTTAAAACCTTTGATATTGACATAATCTGGTCTTCCCAGATGATGATTGAGAGCAATCCATGACACTGGCAGGTCTCAGCTTTGCAAAGGGGGCAGTGCATGCTATAAATTCTGCAGGGTGCCCAAACGTTTGCAGATGCCATTTTTTTGTTTTCTGTTATTTTGAAAGTGTAAATGACGGAAATAAAATCTAACTTTTGTTGACATATTATAAGAATGTCTAATCTGTCATTTGAAGCATTTTGGAGATTTTTCCATCTTTCCTTGGCTTCTTTATGCACATCAATACAAATTTTTACCTGGGGTGCCCAAACTTTTGATCCCCACTGTAGAGGTCTGGCCACATGGCTTCTTTTATACGGGGCTCCCACAAGATGGCCACCAGCCGGAAGGACGTCATCGGTGCAGCTCTGACTTCCTGTCCCCCGGCAAACACAAGCAAAAGATAACTGTTCCACTTCGGCATAGGAACAGCTACATGATGTCCACGCCCAGGGTGGGACATTTTGGTGCACTTTTCAGGTTCTGCTTTAACCCTTTCAGGTACAGTCTGCAGTGGAGCACATAGCATGGCTTCGTTCCTAATCTTACACATGGCCACAATACAGTTTTCTTCACCTCCCCCCTTACTTTTCCTTGCACCCCAGCTAAGCACAATTTCAGCATTAAAGTCCCGTACACTTTTGGGTGCTATTTCAGTTGCAACTTGCGATAATCCCGGACAGTTCATAAAACACATTCCTGCATAGGGGAAAGACTATGGCTCTTGCAATAACAGTATACACATGTTTTTCGTTGTGGGTGGTCAGGGTAGCAAAGTTATTAAAGGCACACACCCGTATCCTGTTCGTAAGACGCCAAAAGAGTTGCGGTGTCTGGGGTTTTGCAATGGTGAATGAAGGGTCTGGTGGTATTAACCCTTAGTTGTCGTGACGCCAGCGTGAAGTTTGCTTAATAGTAATGTTCCTGCCGCTAACCGGCCCACAAACAGCAGGGATAATAAATGGAATGTCCACAGCAGATTTTATGAAGTAACCAGAAAACTTTACTTTAACTGGTATGCAATAGTCTTTACAATTATGCAGTCTTTCGGAGAGAATCGGGATGCAGGTTCCTCACAGGTTTTGCTGGGACTTGAAATAATTAGCTTTTTATGCAGGCCACTGTGCTACTAATTATAAGATTTTAGCTGGTAGTAGTCACACAGGATTTGATAGGTTGAGCTTGATAACTCACGGTTTTAGTGGCTGCTGGTTCTTTCAGGCTTTGGCCTAGATGAATTGAATGAAGTTATGCTGATTTGCGGATTGTGCTTCTTTAGTGTTTCACACTATATTTAGGTCCGATGGATATCCAGAGGATAGTAATATATTCTATGAGCAAGAGAAATGGATGTGAGGGATAGGAGGAATCAGTCTGAAATGTGGGTTGCTGCAGCTCTGATGTGAAATATTGAGGCCTGGAGGCCCAGTGGAGTTTGGGACATACATCTTCTCTGTCTTTCTGCCCAAAAGAGCCAAGTTGGGATCGAGCAAATTTCTTCTTTCTTCATCTCCTCTCATGGAGAACCAAATATTGATAAATATGGAGAACTATTTGGGAACTATTGATCGGATTTGGACTTTGTGTGTTCCTCTCGGTGCGTCTCCAATGGGGGAGATTGATATATATATACAAAAATGGGGGACTTTTTGATCTGTATATCCTTTAAAAAGATTCCTCTGGACTATATGCCCCTCCAAATAGGGGCTTGGGGAAGTCTTACCATAAATATGGGAAGATGTTTAGGAACCATTATGATGTAGACGTTAGATTGTTAATGCAGTAACATGATGTTCAAAATAAGATGATGGCTAAACGGAGATATTAATGTTAAAACAAAATGAACTTAATAAACTATAATAAGTATAGATTTGGTTGAAGGAGTTACCTGGAGTCCAACAGTTAGGGGTACAGGGTGACTATGTACAAATAATTCCTTGGTGTGCGCATGGAAGGTGAAGGATGTGAAGAGTGGTATAAAGTATGGTGAAGATATGAGAAAATGAGGTAACACTGAATATGTGAATATAGATCATCTGAGAGGGGTGATCTAAAAATATACAGGCTAATGTTGAAAGGAATGGGTCACTATACCTTGGGTTTAAATGTATGTATTTATTTATATATATATATATATATATATATATATATATATAATTGTTTATAGCACATTTTCTTTATAGCACAGTTAATATGGATAACTTTGGGGACTTATGGAGTATAATGGGATGTTCTAATGTGGGCCATTTTAATAAGCTCGTAATAAGATGTTCTAATGTGGGCCATTTTAATAAGCTCGAACAGGGTAGGCCTACCTCAATTATTCTGTCAATGGAAGATGAAAGATGTGGAGAGTGGCATGAAGTAATAATATGGAACATTTGGTGATGTATAAATAGGTGATATAGTTTGTAAATTTTGGGACGAATGATATAATGGACGTAATATGGTATAAGGGGGATATAAAGGGCATAAGTGAGTTCAATATATGTATAAGTCTCTACGATAAGATGCATATAAGATTCTTGATAGAGGGAAACAGGTCTATGACCTAAAGGGATACTATGTGTTAAGCAGGTTAATAAGTATAACATGGCTTAAGGGGGATATATAAGGTATATGTGAGCCCAATATATGTATAAGTCTTTATGATGTGATGTATATAAGATTTTTGAGAAAGGGGAACAGGTCCAAGACCCAAAGGGGCAATATGTGTCCAGCTATAGTCCCATCTGGTGTGTGTAATGATTTGGCGAGTACACTCTTCACAATAGGTTATGTTTTAAACATTGTTTTGAGATGTATGGGCTATATGATATTGATGTAGTAAGGAATATTATGATGACAGCGCACTAAAGGGTTAAACAAGGTATTAGAGCATTAAGATGACTGTTATGATGTGTTATGATCTGATACTATATATAAGATGATATGGATGGGATTGGATGTAGGGTTCCCTGAATATGTTATTACATGTACTTCTCTGTATGGAGTAAAAGTATTATTTGCACTTTGTATAAGGATACTAGTACATATTCAATTAGTTGTAATCTCTAGAGAAGATGCTATATACAGAGATTAATATATGTGAATTATGGGGATAAAAACTATGTCTTGTTATACGGAGCCAAAACAGGGTTTCGGTTATGCTAATCGACATCCCCATATGGTTATAAAACAACAATAAGATGTGATCTCTAGAAAGAAAGCCTTGTCTAGAGATGAATATATCTGTGTGAACTATAGGGATGATAGTTGAGATGTGCATGCGTGATATAAGGGAACTCCGCTGTGTGGTAGAGTGATTTGAGCAGATTATGGGGATGTAAGTAGTGGTGCGCATGCGTGGGAATGTGATGTGATGGTTATGCTGTGTGACTGATGAGTTGTGTTGGGTGTGAGTGAATGGAGACGCGCAGGCGCAGTAATCGCATATGAGAGATCTTTAGCTGTTGATATGGAGTATACCCTGCGCATGCGTGGGTGACGTGTGTGTGGGACGCAGCTGTAAGAGAGTGACGGAGCGGATGTAGATCAGGGAACGGATGTAACCTTCTCTGTACCCGGAAGTACAAGCGGGTCAATGACCGGAGACGGGACACAATGGGCAACAGGTAACTCCTTTACCATAATTAGGGTAATTATGTTTGGTATATATAGCAGAGACTAAATCAAGGAGGCACAACACCCCTGAGGAAGTTGCCGACGGGCAACGGAACGCGTGGGGTCTTTAGGGGGGCACCTGCCATACACTCCTCCATCTATTGTCCTCTACTACCAGTCCCCTGTGCTATATACTGAGGATATTCAGGTTGTATACATATTATTGGTGTTGTGGGGACAGGACTGTATTGATTCAATATTCTTGTTGTATGATAGGTTGATAACCTGAGTATTTGTGGAGGCAGGTGCCCTGGGTGGGGTTTCTCCCCTTCCTTTTGGTTGGCTTCCCCCCCCCCCCTTGTTTGTGCAGTGGCCAATTGGGCCTTTTTTAATTGGTTTTAACTGTATTGTCTGCTTTTTGTACTATTTATATGTAATAAAGATATACTTTTTGGATTACAGTTATTGTGGGTGTGCATTATATTGCGTATCTCTTTTTCTTTTTGTGTAGTTATTGTTATTTGGTATGCTTAATAGCACCCCTTTGTGTATGATGCTGAGCCCGCCTGCTTTCTATATACATAGTCTTTAGTGTCCAGGTCTCAAAAGAGAGAATTTAGTGGCTACAGACCCTTATATAATAGGGGGCTGGACTAAGCTCATTGGTCAGCAAACCTGTAAGTCCTGAACCCGGTGAACTCTGGGTACATCACATGACCCAGTAAGGTCCTTAAGCATATGTACATCATAACTGTACATCATATGACCCGGGAAAGGTCCTATACATTTATATTTCATATACATTAAACAATATATCCACACAATTTATATGAGGTGACCAGGGGTAAGCCCTGCAGGAGAGCCCTATGGAAATGGAGGAACTCTGGCTGAGGGGGACCTTAAACAGGGACAGCACCAGGTCCTGTACCGGGACACCACAATGGAATAAAAAGCCTGGGCGAGCCTCACCTACAACAACTGTATGAAACATTCATGAAAGTATTAATCACTGTAATTACCACTTCCCAAGATAGTTCCGCAATTCACGTAATAATATTACAGTCAGGTATGAACAGATCTGAAAACATGAAAAAACACCACAGGAAAGGCATTACATAAAAGAAAGAGGCCAGAATACCAGTGGACTGTGTACAGTCATGAAATACGTCTTGATAAAGGTCCTTCATATTTCTGTTGTGCCTTCTGTTTATATCGGAAGATGGGAAATCGGTACCAGTGGCAACTGGTCAACACAACCTGACTTATAGAGGGGTCGGAAATATTTTGACTGGATCGATAGTGCTACATACAGCTCTACTTTTCCTGTCAAATATAATGGAATCAGAGACAGCGGCTCGTAATGCAGATGTGTATACATTGGAATTTAAAAAAAGAATTAAAAAAATTATAAAATTAATAAACTTTAGTGAAAAAAAAATTTCCACACTAAAACCTACATGTTGGAGATTTTTTTGTTCATTTGCCAGCTTGTAAACTCCCATTACAGCCCACTTGGTCCTCTTGCTAGCTTAAAGCGTACCTATCTAGCTTCTGTATTTGTTTCACAAATTCCTCTGTTCTGTTGCTCATTCATTCTGACATCCACTGCTCAAGAAGGGACATGTCCGAGTCTGCTGTGCAGTGCTGGATCTCTTCATCCAATCACTGCAGGCTGCACTGTAAAATTTACAGCCGCACCCTGTATAAAGTCACAATATTTTTGCACAAATAGACCACTGCACAAAAATTTACATCATATATAGACAACAAAACTGTTCTACCACAAATGATAAATTCCCCTTAACCATCTCTATGCGTTTCTATGCATAACTAGACAGCAGAGTTTCCCATGGGATAGTACATAACAACTCCTTAGATCATCGAAAAGATGTGCAATATAGCTTCTTACCTTGTGTTATTGCGTACAAGACAACAAGTTTTTGAAGTGTGTAATGGTATCACAATGGCGATGCTGCCTCATCAAAGGCTGGTTCGTTGGTGTTGCCAACCAGCTGCACTTTTTATATCTTCCTCAGAGAATCTAGGCATTTCTGTGATACTCAAATTGAGCATCCTATAGAAATGCATAGGAAAACTGGCTTTTGGTTCAGTAGATCTTTTAGAATTTGGGAAGTTAGATTACTGGTCACATGGGCCAGGACCAAGGAGGATCATGATGGGAAAATAAAGCTGCTGGTAAGATAACTAACATTTGTAACTAATCTATATATAAACATGTTACTTATATGTCCACTTAAAATATAGGATAGTTAATTTAACCCTTAATTACCCCCATTTTTGAGGGTCAGGGTTTTTGTTTAAAATCCCATGCAAATCAATGGGAAATGTATGTTCCCACATAACTTCCGTACGGCTGGAGATATTTCAATACCTGGTACACATATTACAGGTTGGGATTTGAGGACGGGATGGGAGGTCGGGATAGGAGGTCGAGATAGGAGGTCAAGATAGGAGGACGGGATGTGAGGACAGGATATGAGGTCAAGATATGAGGATGGGATATGAAAAAACAGGATATGAGGTCGGCATATGGGGACGAGATAGAAGGTCGAGATAGGAGGACGGAATAGGAGGACAGGATATGTGGACGGGATATGAGGTCAAGATATGAGGACGGGATAGGAGGTCGAGATAGGAGCAAGGGATAGGAGGACGGAATATGAGGACAGGATATGAGGATGGGATATGAGGACAGGATATGAGGTCGGCATATGGGGACAGGATATGGGGTCGGGCTATGAGGATGGGATATGAGGTCGAGATCGGAGGACGGGATAGGAGGTCGTGATATGAGGACGGGATATGAGGATGGGATATGAGGTCGAGATAGGAGGTCGGGATAGAAGGTCAAGATAGGAGGTTGGGATAGGAGGTTGGGATATGAGGTTGAGATATGAGGAAGCGATATGAGGTCGAGATAGGAGGTCGGGATAGGAGGTCAGGATAGGAGGTCGGGATAGGAGGTCGGGATAGGAGGACGGGATATGAGGTCAAGATGAGGACGGGATATAAGGTCAGGATATGAGGACAGGATATGAGGTTGAGATATGACGACAGGATATGGGGTTGGGATATGACAAAAATATATGAGGATGGGATATGAAGTCAAAAGCTTCCTCCTTTGTTGATTTTATTCCCCAACAAGGATTAGGAAGGAAAAACCGGGCAACGTAAGGTACTCAGCTAGTCTATATCTATATATATAAAACTCAACGTGTGTGTGTATGTATGTATGTATGTATGTATGTATATATGTATGTTCCACAAAAACGTCCAAACGGCTAAAGATATTAACATGAAACTTGGCACACATGTTACTTATATGTCAACAACAAACATAGGATAGGTTATTTAACCCTTACTCACCCCCATTTGCCAGGGGCGGGGTTCATGTTTAAAGTCTCATACAAGTCAATGGGAAATATATGTTACTGCATAACTTCCAAACGGCTGGAGATATATTGATAATAATTGGTCACATGTTACTTATATGTCCACTAAAAATATAGGATAGCTCATTTAACCCTTAACTACCCCCATTTGTGAGGGTCAGGGTTTTTGTTTAAAGTCCCATGCAAATCTATGGGAAATGTACGTTCCCACATAAGTTCCGTACGGCTGGAGATATTTCAATAATACCTGATACACATATTACTTATATGCCAAATTAAAATATATGATAGTTTACCTACACCCTTATATAAAAGATGGCTTTTTGTTTCAAGTCATATTCAAGTATATTTGGGACTTCCATTACCTTACTCCACAAGCTCCGCTCTGCACTTCCTGTTGAATATGCAGTCTGGCTTGCAAGCCACACCCCACCTCACAGAGACACACCCACTGTTTAAACCACACCCCTTTTGTTCTCTACCCTTTTTGTGCATCGGTCTGGCTTGCAAATCACACCCAGTCCCACAAAGCCACATCCCCTTCTATTTGCAGCCTACAATATCTTTATCACAAATCAGTCCCACCTGAGGACAGGATATGAGGATGAGACATAAGGACGGGATAGGAGGATGGGATATGAGGACAATATATGAGGACGGGATATGAGGACAATATATGAGGACGGGATATGAGGTTGAGATATGAGGATTGGATATGAGGACGATATATGGGGATGGCATATGGGGACGGTATATGGGGTCAGGCTTTGAGGACGGGCTATGAGGACGGGATGTGAGGTCGGGATATGAGGACAGGATTTGGGGTCGGGCTATGAGGACGGGATATGAGGTCGGGATATGAGGAAGGGATATGAAGTCGGGATATGAGCACGGAATATAAGGACGGGATATGAGGTCGAGATAGGAGGATGGAATAGGAGGTCGGGATAGGAGGACGGGATATGAGGATGGGATATGAGGTTGAGATATGAGGACGGAATATAAGGACTGGATTTGAGGACAGGATATGGGGTCGGGATATGACAACAATATATGAGGATGGGATATGAAGTCAAAAGTTTCCTCCTTTGTTGATTTTCCTCCCCAACAAGGATTAGGAAGGAAAAACTGCAGGTACTCAGCTAGTTGAGACTAAAACAAAAAAACTGACTATTGCTTTGAAGCAGCATTCCATTTGAAGTATGTCCATCCTCCATGCTTTTGTGGTGACCCAGTACAGAATCAGGTGTTCTTCTGTACTCCTGCCCATCCTGTGTGGCAGATGCTGCTTCAATATCCGTCATGGGCTCCCTCTCCTCAAACTCTCTTTAATGCACTATATAATATACTGTCATATAAGGGTTAATGTATTGTATCATATATGTACTTGTTGCCTTAAATCTCTTGTTGCTAAGGACCTTGTTGTTAAGGGGATTATGCAGTGGTGAACATGTGACTTATCCGGCCAATGGGATCTCTCTAAATTCTTCCCATATACAGTGAGGTCAGAGTTCAGTTCGCTCTCTTAGTGTAGTGCTGAGGTACAGTTTCCTGAGGAGTGAAGTCTGTCTGTGAGGGGGATATAAAAGGAGGCTTGAGGCCTAGTCCTGCAAAAACGCATTAACTACAAGTTAACCCCATTACCGAGGTGAAAGTCATAGCCTTGCGGTAAGCCTACAGTCTTGGGGATATTATAGTCTTGGGGAAGTAAAGTCAGCAAGTTAGTCAAGTCCAAGTCTCTAAAGTATAGCGTGGGCTGAATCAGTCATATACAGCACAATCAACTATAAGTCCCAGCAAGCCAATAAGTTTCCCTAAGTTCACCCTGCAACTCCTTCACGCTAAACTGAGCTGTAACGGATTGTACCATCTTTCCAACCTCAGTAAAGCAAGTCAGTAAACTGTAACCTTGCATTGGAGTGATTATTTGCCCCGTGCCTGGCACAGGTGAAGCTGACCTACCTCGGGTGGCGTATAGGTCAACCACGCCCTGGCATCATGATAAGGTTAATTACGCATTACCCGGTCCGATACCACAACTTTTGGCATCACGAACAGGATACGGACGTGTGCCTTATGCATAGAAAAAATCCCAGTCTGAACTGTGTTCAGTATTGCAGAAAACCACATGTTAGTGCGACAGAAATTGTGCCAAAATTGTACAAGGACTTTGTGAAAACGCTTATGTTGAAAGGCGCTTGTGAAAAGAGGGGAAAAAGAAGAAAAATTTATTCCGATACTGTAAAAGTGTTAAAGTTGTGCCCGCTATTGTGGAGGAATCAAGTCTGTGGCTGTTACCCTGACCCTGCTGTGTATATACAAGTGTTGAACGGGACTTGTGCTGCACTATAAGTAAAATTAGTGCTGGGTGGTATGATCAAAACTGCATATCACAGTATTTTTGTAAGTTATGGCGGTTACACGGTTTTTAACGGTATTTCCTCCACCCCCCCCCCCCGAACTGATCTGCTTCTCTAAACCCCCCCCCCCCTCATTCATTTAAAGGCCGCGGCGCTTTAAATGAACGATTTTCGGGCCGTGGCGCTTTAAATTATTAAGTTGCGGGCTGCCGGCGCTTTAAATGAATGAGTTGTAGGACCGCGGGCGTTTTAAATTAATGACATGCGGGCAGCCGGCGCTGTAAATGATTAAATATCGTGCCGCGGCGCTTTAAATGAATGAGTTGCAGGCCACCAGCGCTTTCAATGATTAAGTTGCGGGCCGCGACGGTTTAAATTAATGAGTTGCGGGCCGCCATCATTTTAAATGATTAAGTTGTGGGCTGCCGGCGCTTTAAATGAATGAGTTGCGGACCGCCAGCGCTTTAAATGATTAAGTTGCGGGCCGCCAGCACTTTAAATTAATGAGTTGTGGGCCGTCGGCGCTTTAAATGAAGGAGTTGCGGGCTGCCGGCAATTTAAATGATTACCTTGCGGGCTGCAGGTGGAGGTGAAGCTGTCACCTCCCCCTGCAAGCGCTAAAAGCCAGGCTTTTAGCGCTTGCAGGGGGAGGTGACAGCTTTCGGCTTGCAACTTAATCGTTTCCAGCGCCGTGGCCTGCAACTTAATCATTTAAAGCGCCGGCGGCCCGCAACTCGTACATTTAAAGCGCCGGCGGCCCACATATCATTAATTTAAAGCGCCGGCAGCTCACAGGAGGACGGGGAGAACATCTGATTAGCTGCGGCTGATAATTCATTCATTCAAGGAGGTGGGGGGGGGGCCCGACCGGTATTGTGGTATAGGAAAAATTTACATCGTACAGAAAAAAATAAAAGTATTCGGTATGAACTGGTATACCACCCAGCACTAAGTAAAATACTGTCCTACCTAGAAGAGGTTAATCAGCTCCTGAAGTTCCTGCACGAGCAAGTGGCCACAGCTCTGATGCCATCAGTCTCAGGCGGCACAGCCTCCCCAGCACAGCGAGGAGGAACCAAAAGGATCGCTCTGTTTTGCACAGGGAAAGACTTTCATGACCGGGCCCAAACAGGAAGTTCCCTCGCAGCCATCTTAGAAGTTCCCGGCTGCTGCGTTCATGCCCGACGCTGTCCCGCAGCACCAGAACACCTGAAAAATGTACTGATTGTCAGTGCAGAGTTACTCCGGTATCCAGATCTGCCACTATTATCCATCTACTGTCTGCAACTACCAGTCACCAAGTCCCTTGTTACCAGGTACCTGAAAAACAGTGTCTGCTGTTATCAACCCCACAGTTCAGGTACAAACTACAAGCTGCTGCAGTTCCTCTTTAACTTCCTTAAAGGGCAACTCATATAATCTTCCTTAAAGCGACAGAGCACCCTATTGTCTTCAAGATGTCTGAACCAAGTACCACAGAAATATCGGACACCAGGGCCCCTCCATATTCTGTGGCGAGTATGCCACCTGCTCCAGCGGCTTGTGTCCGGTCTCCTTCCACTACCAACAGCCCTGGTGTTCCAGTGACCCCACCGGTATTCATGGGGAATCCTGTACTCCCTACCTACAGTGGAGACCCCTTTACCCTGAGGGATTTTAAGGAGAGAATCCACAGCCTATTTGTCTTTTATTCTTTTCCTCTTAATCAACAGGTGCAACTGTGGTGGTCTTGGGTGTTGCGATAATGGTGTAGGGTCTGGTGGTATTAACCCTTGAATGTCATGACGCCAGGGTGCGGTTTCCTCAATGTAATGGTCCTACCGCCAACTGTCCCACAAACGGCAGGGAGAAATAACGGAATGTCCATAGCAGATTTTATGAAGTAAACTTGAAGTAACTTTACTGCATAATTTATGCAACGGCATGGAACATAACAGTCTTTGAGAGAGAGAACCGTAGTACAGGTTCCTCACAGGTTTGCTGGGACTCTGGGATCAATGAGCTTTGATGCTGGTCACTGTGCTACTATTTTAGGAGATTTGAGTTTCTAGTAGTCACACAGAATTCAGTAGTTTGAGCTTGCAATAACTCACAGTTTTGTGGCTGCTAGGTATTAGGCTTCAGGCCTAGCTTGAATTGATGCTGAAGATATGATGAAATGTGCTTGCTTTCATGTACAGGTCTCAAGAGAGTAATAGAGAGAATTTAGTGGCTGCAGACCCTTATTATTAAAGGGGTGGGACAAAGCTCATTGGTCAGCAGAACCTGTCAATCCTGACCCAGTGAACTCTGGGTATCACATGACCCAAAGGTCCTTAAACCATAATACAATTTAATTAAAGGCCCGTGACCTCTAAGGTAATATACAGAGGTATTCCTATATAACATATTAAATATATATATAAATACATTAAATACCATTTATATGAGGTGACTAGGGGTTATCACTTCAGGAGAGCCCTAATGACATGGAGGGACTCTGGCTGAGGGGACTTTAGACAAAGGGACAGGACCAGGTCCTGTACCGGGACACCACACAACTGTTAATGGGACAACTCCAGGGACCGGCATTAGAGGAAGTCCGCACCTGGCCAGTATCAGAGAAGGTGACTGTGGAGCAGATTTTTTGAAGGGCTGTACCAGGTATTTGAGTCACATTCTCCATCAGAGGTACGTCTCCGACTATATGAATGGCGACAAAAGCCAGGTGACACTCTGAGAGCGTATGCTGTAGCCCTACAGAATGCCCTAGAGACTGTCCAGAAACTAGATGATATAACTTTCGAACAGGGCAATAAAGTATTAATGGACAGATTTATTGATGGGGCTCATAACAAGTGGGACAAGGCCCAACTGAGAATGTTAGCAATACAGAACCCTAACATGTCCCTCCCCTTGCACCTGTTCAGGAACCTCTAAGGGCGACAGCCAGGCCCATACCACCACCATTACCTGTCCCCGCCCCAGTTCAGACAATCCCACCATTCGCCACAGTCCCAGACTTAAACAGTGTTGCTAGGCTGGACATTGAGTAACTGACTAAAGCTGTCAAGGAGCTCGCCACCCAGCCTGCTCCATTCTCCCTTGAACAATCCCTACCTAGAAAACCTCCCTCTGCTCTTGCTCCCCGCAACCCCAGTTACCGTACTCCTCCGCCCAATAGGTATTCTATAGGACTAATAGGCCCTTTTGCACTTACTGTAACAAGTTCGGCCATTGGAAAATTCAGTGCTGGGATTTAAACGGATTCACCCTGAGGTCGAGGACCGGCCCTCAGGAAAACAGTCATCAGGTCCGACCCCAGAACAACCTAAGTCAAGACTCTCACTTTATGTCGCCTCCTGCCCTTTTAACGATTGTTGTAGAAGGTGTACCTTTAGAGGCATTAATAGATACTGGGTCACAAGTGTCTACCATATCTAAACGTGTTTTCTATCAGTATTGGGATGCTAGTCTATTGTGCGAGCCTGATGATGTTGATTTCAGTGTAATTGCGGACAATGGGCAGCCAGTCTCTAGACATGGATACTGGGAACCAGCCATTCAATTGGGTAGCCATGTACTCACAGGACAGGGAGTGATTGTAACCAGTGTGACAGATAAAGGATCTGCTGATTTCATACTGGGCATGAACATTATGAGGCATTGTTTTGCAGAGATTTTAGATGCCTTGTATGTCTCTCTTCCTAATATTTTCCCCCAGACCAGCAGGCTGTGCAGCACCACCTGAAAGTCCTACAAGCTGAGCAGAAGTTTGCCACCAAACAAGGCGAGATATACAGAGTATGAATTCAAGACAACAGGTCAGTGACCTTGCAACTCAACATGGAGACTATCATATGGTGCCGGAGTCAAGAACTGTGATTATCAGGCCCTGTTGGAACCCATGCAGTTTGAAGACCATCCATTAGTCTGGGCTGTGAAAAGTCTCATCACTGTCTCAAATGGAAGAGTGCCAGTACGGTTAGTGAACTTGTTTGATTCCGCTACTGCCTTACTTAAGTACACTCCAGTGGCCCAGTTGTACCTCCTCGAGTCAAGAGATATCGTGACTGAACATCTGGTGGCCCGACAGCGAGCGTCTCAAGTCCCCTGTGGATCCAGTACTGGTGCCCCAGAACCCTGGTGGGCGCAGCTCCAGGTAGGGGATGCCACTACCCCTCTGGACCAGATTAATGGAGTTGTGAATGTAATGAAGAGGTACCATGAAGCCTTCAGTAAGCACCCAACGGACTTTGGGAAAATGTCAATGATCCAACATTGCATCCTCACAGGTAATAGCCCGCCTATTAAAGAGACACCGTCCAGTCGCGTCAAGCATGTATCAAAGTGTCAAGGAGATGCTGGCTGAAATGAAGGAGGTGGACGTGATTCAAGAAAGCCAGAGTCCCTTGGTGGCTCCACTTGTCCTAGTCAAAAAGAAGGATGGAAGTACCCGTTTCTGTGTCGACTACAAGAAACTAAACAATGTCACACACAAGGACGCTTATCCTTTTCCACAAATTGAAGTGTCGCTTACTGCCCTCGGGTCTGCTTCTTACTTCTCCACTCTGGAATTAACCAGCGGATTTCGGCAAGTGCCCATGGCCCCAGAAGATCGGGAGAAGACCACCTTCGTGACACCCGATCTCCAGTGAAAGACTACATCAGATTCTGGTTTACAAAAGAGATGCGGCTATGGTCCTCAATGCTTACCATGACCAGTTAGGACACTTCGGAGTCCATAAGATGGAAGCCACAGTTCAGAGAAGATTCTAATGGATTGGGATGCGGAGTGATATTGAGAAATGGTGCCAGAAATGCTCTGTCTGCAACAAACCTAACCAGTTGGTCATGCTAGACCACGTGAAATTGGCTCCTACCCGATCCGGGTACACCTATGCTCTCACTATGGTCGACCCCTTCTCCAAGCGGGTTGTCGTTGTTCCAGTCAAAGATCTCACGGCCAAAACGGCCGCACAAATTTTCTACTCCAAGTGGGTACAAATGCTGGGATGCCCAGAGTCTGTCTTAACTGACCATGGACCGGCCTTCGAGGCCCAACTATTCCAAGAACTTTGTCAATTCCACGATTGTAAGAAGCTCCGGACTACCGCCTACCATCCCCAAATGAAATGGGTTGTGTAAGAGGATTAATCAAGTGTTCATTCACATGCTGCGAGCAGCCTCTGTGTCATGTTATGAGGAGTGGCCTCAACTGCTACCTGAACTGATAGAAGTCTACAACAACACTGTTCCACTGGGTATATGCCCTTCTACCTGATGATGGGGAGGCATGAACAGCTGCCTAAGGACCGGACCTTCGGGCTGCAAGCCCCAGCTGACAACTCTCCCCTGTCACCCCACGAATGGGTATCTGATCATCAAAGGTAAATCCATGAGGTTCAAAGATCGTCAACAAGAAGATGGAGGAAGCTCGACAGAGACAACAGGATGACTACAACTGCCATGCAGTGGCCAAACCCTTACTCGTTGGTGACAAAGTATGGTTAAAGAAATTTCCTACGATAGACAAGTTGGATTCCATCTGGGAGACAGAACCTTTAATGATAACAGCTATTCCCTACCCTGAGTCTAATGTCTACGAAGTGCTAAAGCCTGATCGTGAACCACAGGTCATCCACAGGAATCGCCTCAAACTCTGCTTGAAAGAGGACCTGCCTGTGCTTGTGCAACCACCACCTCCTCCACCTGTGGCGCCTGTTCGTGAATACGTTCCCGATGAAGGGATACATCCTTCTATGGATTTCCCCAAGTTTTCGCCAACATAGATGACCAACATCTGTCAACCTCCAGCTCCTATCTTGTCCCCTCTGGCTCCAATCTATGTACCTGCTCCCAGAGTTGATCCCTGCTCAAATAGTTCCTGTTCAACTGGAAGAAGTGGTCCCTGCTCAAGCAGTTCCTGCTCAATCAGAAATAACACCTGTTGCACTTCCGGATCTCCCTCAGGATCCTGTTTCTCAAGAGGTGGTGCTGTGCAGGTCTCAGCGGTATACCCAGGGACAACTACCAGCTAGGTATCAAACATAAAACATGTACATACTACTAGTCAGTAACAAAATGTATATGGCATTACAATAAGATTGCATAGGCTGCAAAAAAAAAGTATACAGTTTATACTAAATAATTTCCTGTACAGTTAGAAGTAAAGTGAGAAAATGTATAGTCATTGTGTATTATAATATTGTGTACAGATAGTGAGTTAATGTACGGTACAGAAATTGTCTTAGATCAGGACTGTTATCTCGTAATCATTATGTATATACTCCAGTCCATGTAAAAAACTAATTGTCTTTCCTGTCCACTGTACACAGGGTTCTCTTGTGGCCAGAGAGAGCACCTGGTGAGCATAAGTAGCACTTTGCTACTATTCAATATTTCGGAGAGAAGTAGAAAAAAGCTGATGGGCCCTGTAGCACAGGCATCTTGGTAGAAAGCCTCCAGCAGCCGTATGCAGAAAATGTATAATGTGTATATGGTTTTATCTATGTATATATGCTATTGTCAGTATCTACAAATGTTTATTCAACTTAAAATGTCAGTGTTACGCCGAGCGCTCCGGGTCCCCGCTCCTCCCCGGAGCGCTCGCTTCACTCCCTCCGCTGCAGCGCTCCGGTCACGTCCTCTGACCCGGGGCGCTGCGATCCTGCTGCCAGCCGGGATGCGATTCGCGATGCGGGTAGCGCCCGCTCGCGATGCGCACCCCGGCTCCCCTACCTGACTCGCTCCCCGTCTGTTCTGTCCCGGCGCGCGCGGCCCCGCTCCCTAGGGCGCGCGCGCGCCGGGTCTCTGCGATTTAAAGGGCCACTGCGCCGCTGATTGGCGCAGTGGTTCCAATTAGGGTTTTCACCTGTGCACTTCCCTATATTACCTCACTTCCCTTGCACTCCCTTGCCGGATCTTGTTGCCTTAGTGCCAGTGAAAGCGTTCCTTGTGTGTTCCTTGCCTGTGTTTCCAGACCTTCTGCCGTTGCCCCTGACTACGATCCTTGCTGCCTGCCCCGACCTTCTGCTACGTCCGACCTTGCTTCTGCCTACTCCCTTGTACCGCGCCTATCTTCAGCAGCCAGAGAGGTGAGCCGTTGCTAGTGGATACGACCTGGTCACTACCGCCGCAGCAAGACCATCCCGCTTTGCGGCGGGCTCTGGTGAAAACCAGTAGTGGCTTAGAACCGGTCCACTAGCACGGTCCACGCCAATCCCTCTCTGGCACAGAGGGTCCACTACCTGCCAGCCGGCATCGTGACAGTAGATCCGGCCATGGATCCCGCTGAAGTTCCTCTGCCAGTTGTCGCTGACCTCACCACGGTGGTCGCCCAGCAGTCACAACAGATAGCGCAACAAGGCCAACAGCTGTCTCAACTGACCGTTATGCTACAACAGTTGCTACCACAGCTTCAGCAGTCTTCTCCTCCGCCAGCTCCTGCACCTCCTCCGCAGCGAGTGGCCGCTCCTGGGATACGCTTATCCTTGCCGGATAAATTTGATGGGGACTCTAAGTTTTGCCGTGGCTTTCTTTCCCAATGTTCCCTGCATCTGGAGATGATGTCGGACCTGTTTCCCACTGAAAGGTCTAAGGTGGCTTTCGTAGTCAGTCTTCTGTCCGGAAAAGCCCTGTCATGGGCCACACCGCTCTGGGACCGCAATGACCCCGTCACTGCCTCTGTACACTCCTTCTTCTCGGAAATCCGAAGTGTCTTTGAGGAACCTGCCCGAGCCTCTTCTGCTGAGACTGCCCTGTTGAACCTGGTCCAGGGTAATTCTTCCGTTGGCGAGTATGCCGTACAATTCCGTACACTTGCTTCAGAATTGTCCTGGAATAATGAGGCCCTCTGCGCGACCTTCAAAAAAGGCCTATCCAGCAACATTAAAGATGTTCTGGCCGCACGAGAAATTCCTGCTAATCTACATGAACTTATTCACCTAGCCACTCGCATTGACATGCGTTTTTCTGAAAGGCGTCAGGAACTCCGCCAAGATATGGACTCTGTTCGCACGAGGCGTTTCGTCTCCTCGGCTCCTCTCTCCTCTGGTCCCCTGCAATCTGTTCCTGTGCCTCCCGCCGTGGAGGCTATGCAGGTCGACCGGTCTCGCCTGACACCTCAAGAGAGGACACGACGCCGTATGGAGAACCTCTGCCTGTACTGTGCTAGTACCGAACACTTCCTGAGGGATTGTCCTATCCGTCCTCCCCGCCTGGAAAGACGTACGCTGACTCCGCACAAAGGTGAGACAGTCCTTGATGTCTACTCTGCTTCTCCACGTCTTACTGTGCCTGTGCGGATGTCTGCCTCTGCCTTCTCCTTCTCTACAGTGGCCTTCTTGGACTCTGGATCTGCAGGAAATTTTATTTTGGCCTCTCTCGTCAACAGGTTCAACATCCCAGTGACCAGTCTCGCCAGACCCCTCTACATCAATTGTGTAAATAATGAAAGATTGGACTGTACCATACGTTTCCGCACGGAGCCCCTTCTTATGAGCATCGGATCTCATCATGAGAGGATTGAACTTTTGGTCCTCCCCAATTGCACCTCGGAGATTCTCCTTGGACTTCCCTGGCTTCAACTTCATTCCCCAACCCTGGATTGGTCCACTGGGGAGATCAAGAGTTGGGGGTCCTCTTGTTCCAAGAACTGTCTAAAACCGGTTCCCAGTAACCCTTGCCGTAACTCTGTGGTTCCTCCAGTAACCGGTCTCCCTAAGGCCTATATGGACTTCGCGGATGTTTTCTGCAAAAAACAAGCTGAGACTCTACCTCCTCACAGGCCTTATGATTGCCCTATCGACCTCCTCCCGGGTACTACTCCACCCCGGGGCAGAATTTATCCTCTCTCTGCCCCAGAGACTCTTGCCATGTCCGAATACGTCCAGGAGAATCTAAAAAAGGGCTTTATCCGTAAATCCTCCTCTCCTGCCGGAGCCGGATTTTTCTTTGTGTCCAAAAAAGATGGCTCCCTACGTCCTTGCATTGACTACCGCGGTCTTAATAAAATCACGGTTAAGAACCGCTACCCCTTACCCCTCATCTCTGAACTCTTTGATCGCCTCCAAGGTGCCCACATCTTCACTAAATTGGACTTAAGAGGCGCCTATAACCTCATCCGCATCAGAGAGGGGGACGAGTGGAAAACGGCATTTAACACCAGAGATGGACACTTTGAGTATCTGGTCATGCCCTTTGGACTGTGCAATGCCCCTGCCGTCTTCCAAGACTTTGTCAATGAAATTTTTCGTGATCTGTTATACTCCTGTGTTGTGGTATATCTGGACGATATCCTAATTTTTTCTGCCAATCTAGAAGAACACCGCCAGCATGTCCGTATGGTTCTTCAGAGACTTCGTGACAACCAACTCTATGCCAAAATTGAGAAATGTCTGTTTGAATGCCAATCTCTTCCTTTTCTAGGATATTTGGTCTCTGGCCAGGGACTACAGATGGATCCAGACAAACTCTCTGCCGTCTTAAATTGGCCACGCCCCTCCGGACTCCGTGCTATCCAACGCTTTTTGGGGTTCGCCAATTATTACAGGCAATTTATTCCACATTTTTCTACCATTGTGGCTCCTATCGTGGCTTTAACCAAAAAAAATGCTGATCCCAAGTCCTGGCCTCCTCAAGCAGAAGACTCCTTTAAACGACTCAAGTCTGCCTTTTCTTCGGCTCCCGTGCTCTCCAGACCTGACCCTTCCAAACCCTTCCTATTGGAGGTTGATGCCTCCTCAGTAGGAGCTGGAGCTGTTCTTCTACAAAAAAATTCTTCCGGGCATGCTGTCACTTGTGGTTTTTTCTCTAGGACCTTCTCTCCAGCGGAGAGGAACTACTCCATCGGGGATCGAGAGCTTCTAGCCATTAAATTAGCACTTGAGGAATGGAGGCATCTGCTGGAGGGATCAAGATTTCCTGTTATTATCTACACCGACCACAAGAACCTCTCCTACCTCCAGTCGGCCCAACGGCTGAATCCTCGCCAGGCCCGGTGGTCTCTGTTCTTTGCCCGATTTAATTTTGAGATTCACTTTCGTCCTGCCGATAAGAACATTAGGGCCGATGCTCTCTCTCGTTCCTCGGATGCCTCAGAAGTTGATCTCCCTCCGCAACACATCATTCCACCTGACTGCCTGATCTCCACTTCTCCTGCCTCCATCAGGCAGACTCCTCCAGGAAAGACCTTTGTTTCTCCACGCCAACGCCTCGGAATCCTCAAATGGGGTCACTCCTCCCATCTCGCAGGTCATGCGGGCATCAAGAAATCTGTGCAACTCATCTCCCGCTTCTATTGGTGGCCGACTCTGGAGACGGATGTTGGGGACTTTGTGCGAGCCTGCACTATCTGTGCCCGGGATAAGACTCCTCGCCAGAAGCCCGCTGGTTTTCTTCATCCTCTGCCTGTCCCCGAACAGCCTTGGTCTCTGATTGGTATGGATTTTATTACTGATTTACCCCCTTCCCGTGGCAACACCGTTATTTGGGTGGTCGTTGATCGATTCTCCAAAATGGCACATTTCATCCCTCTTCCTGGTCTTCCTTCTGCGCCTCAGTTGGCTAAACAATTTTTTGTACACATTTTTCGTCTTCACGGGTTGCCTACGCAGATTGTCTCGGATAGAGGGGTCCAATTCGTGTCTAAATTCTGGAGAGCTCTCTGTAAACAACTCAAGATTAAATTAAATTTTTCCTCTGCATATCATCCCCAGTCCAATGGACAAGTAGAAAGAATTAACCAGATCCTGGGTGATTATTTGCGACATTTTGTTTCCTCCCGCCAGGATGACTGGGCAGATCTCCTTCCATGGGCCGAATTCTCGTATAACTTCAGGGTCTCTGAATCTTCCTCCAAATCCCCATTTTTCGTGGTGTACGGCCGTCACCCTCTTCCCCCCCTCCCTACCCCCTTGCCCTCTGGTCTGCCCGCTGTGGATGAAATTTCTCGTGACCTTTCCATTATATGGAGAGAGACCCAAAATTCTCTCTTACAGGCTTCTTCACGCATGAAGAGGTTCGCGGATAAGAAAAGAAGAGCTCCCCCCGTTTTTTCCCCTGGAGACAAGGTATGGCTCTCCGCTAAATATGTCCGCTTCCGTGTCCCTAGCTACAAGTTGGGACCACGCTATCTTGGTCCTTTCAAAATTTTGTGTCAAATTAATCCTGTCTCTTATAAACTTCTTCTTCCTCCTTCTCTTCGTATCCCTAATGCCTTTCACGTCTCTCTTCTCAAACCACTCATCCTCAACCGTTTTTCTCCCAAATCTGTTCCTCCCACTCCTGTTTCCGGCTCCTCGGACGTCTTCTCGGTCAAGGAAATTTTGGCTGCCAAAAAGGTCAGAGGGAAAAATTTTTTTTTAGTAGACTGGGAGGGTTGTGGTCCTGAAGAGAGATCCTGGGAACCTGAGGACAACATCCTTGACAAAAGTCTGCTCCTCAGGTTCTCAGGCTCCAAGAAGAGGGGGAGACCCAAGGGGGGGGGTACTGTTACGCCGAGCGCTCCGGGTCCCCGCTCCTCCCCGGAGCGCTCGCTTCACTCCCTCCGCTGCAGCGCTCCGGTCACGTCCTCTGACCCGGGGCGCTGCGATCCTGCTGCCAGCCGGGATGCGATTCGCGATGCGGGTAGCGCCCGCTCGCGATGCGCACCCCGGCTCCCCTACCTGACTCGCTCCCCGTCTGTTCTGTCCCGGCGCGCGCGGCCCCGCTCCCTAGGGCGCGCGCGCGCCGGGTCTCTGCGATTTAAAGGGCCACTGCGCCGCTGATTGGCGCAGTGGTTCCAATTAGGGTTTTCACCTGTGCACTTCCCTATATTACCTCACTTCCCTTGCACTCCCTTGCCGGATCTTGTTGCCTTAGTGCCAGTGAAAGCGTTCCTTGTGTGTTCCTTGCCTGTGTTTCCAGACCTTCTGCCGTTGCCCCTGACTACGATCCTTGCTGCCTGCCCCGACCTTCTGCTACGTCCGACCTTGCTTCTGCCTACTCCCTTGTACCGCGCCTATCTTCAGCAGCCAGAGAGGTGAGCCGTTGCTAGTGGATACGACCTGGTCACTACCGCCGCAGCAAGACCATCCCGCTTTGCGGCGGGCTCTGGTGAAAACCAGTAGTGGCTTAGAACCGGTCCACTAGCACGGTCCACGCCAATCCCTCTCTGGCACAGAGGGTCCACTACCTGCCAGCCGGCATCGTGACAGTCAGTAACAGTAGTATCAGGGTTAAATGTTAGTACCAAGGTACAAAGAACCCTTCATAACAAACCATTGTGACATCCGTTACTACTATGTTCTACTCATTGGAGTATGTAAGGACATTCGTAAAAATGCCACATGAACTCTTACGACTGTTTACAACTGTTCATTACCCTGTGATGGACATTTGGATTAATGCCCCAGGAAAATACATAGCCCTGAGAAGGACATTCCAAACTAATGCCCCAGGAACTATTTTGTTGTTCTAACTCCGGCCCATTAGGTAATTTCACACCATCTGCCCACCAGGACCTTACGCTGAGGACTGCTTTTCTCTAGGGGGGGGGGGGGGGGGGGGGGGGGGGGGGGGGGGGGGGGGGGGGTGGTTGTGTTACCCAGTACAGAATAAGGTGCTCTTCTGTATTCCTGCCCATCCTGTGTGGCAGATGCTGCTTCAATGTCCGTCATGGGTCCCCTCTCCTCAGAACTCTCTATAATGCACTAATAATATCCTGTCGTATAAGGGTTAATGTATTGTATTATCTATGTACTTGTTGCCTTAAGGACCTTGTTGTTAAGGGGAGTATGCAGTGGTGAACATGTGACTTATCCGGCCAATGGGATGTCTCTAAATACCTCCCATATATATTGAGGTCCAAGTTCAGTTCACTCTCTTAGTGAGTGCTGAGGCACAGTTTGGTGAAGAGTGACACCTGTCTGTGAGGGGGATATGAAAGGAGGCCTGAGGGCTAGTCCAGCAACCACGCATCAACTACAAGTTAACCCCACTATCGAGGTGAAAGTCAAAGCCTTGCGATAAGCCTACAGTCTTGGGGATTTTATACAAGTAAAGTCAGCAAGTTAGTCAAGTTCAAGTCTCTTAAGTATAGCGTGGGCTGAATGAGTCATATACAGCACAATCAACTATAAGTTCCAGCAAGCCGATAAGCTTCCCTAAATTCATCCTGCAACTCCTTCACGCTAATCTGAGCTGTAACGGATTGTACCATCTTTCCAACCTCAGTAAAGCAATCCAGTGAACTGTAACCTTGCGTCTGAGTGATTGTTTGCCCCATGCCTGGCACATGTGAAGCTGGCCTACTTCAGGTGGTGTCAGGGGCGTACCTAGAGCATTTGGCACCCGGGGCAGACCCTTTGTTTGCCCCCCCCCCCCCCCCCCCCCCCACACACACACGCACGCCCCCCTTAATTACACCCCCTTCCTCCCCTCCCCCCAGGAGCGACTGACAACACTCGGGGCCCCCGGACCAAAAAAAGGCAAGGGCCCCTGCTAGGCTCTGCAGCTCGTCAATCTTCTGCCACGCTCCTATTCCACCCAAATCCCACACACAATAAACTAAAATTTATATATATAAGAAACACTTTAAAGTAGGTAAATTTCCATGACCAATAATACTGGTATACAAGGAGTAAATATATACCACCACACAACAACTGGATAATACCGCCATACTGTACTGAATAAAACCACTATACACAGACCAGTATACTATAAAGGATCTGTATACAATATAAGTGATTATATACAGGACCATATGGCGGTAGATATCAGCTGTACACAGGATGTGTATACCATATAAGTGATTACAGTTACATTTTGGGACTCACAATTACATCTTTTCTGATCAGCGGCGTCCTCGTTCCTTTTCTTCTCCGTCCGGATAAGACCGCCATGTGGATCTCTTAACATCTGCAGGGAAAACATGTCAGACTCTGCATATTTTCAGTGCCCACCTCTACACAATCTTTCCATCTATAGGCCCACAAACTGTAATAATGCCCTCCTTGGTGTCCTGCACAGTAAAAGGGCAGGTAGGTAGGTAGCCAGGTAACCCCCTCTTTCCCATAGGTATATGCAGAGTTACACCCCCCCCTCTTTCCCATAGGTATATGCAGAGCTACACCCCCCCTCTTTCCCATAGGTATATGCAGAGCTACACCCCCCCCCCCTCTTTCCCATAGGTATATTTAGGGCTGGGCGGTATACCGGTTCATACCGAATATCAAATTTTTTGGGCTGCACGATATGGATTTTCCCCCATACCGCAATACCAGTTGGGCCCCTCCCCCTCGGGAATGTATTATCAGCCTAGCACAGCGCTGTCCCCACATCGGGGAACTAATCCTATGTTACCCGCCAGCACTGTTCTGCTCCCCCCAATTAATGATCAGCCCAGCGGGGGTACTACTCACATATGTCAAGCACTGCCCTCCTCCTCTTTGTTGGGGGCCGCCGGGCGCCGGAACTCTATACTGTACGCCAGTGGTCTCCAGCCTACAGACCTCCAGATGTTGCAAAACTACAACTCCCAGCATTCCCGGACAGCCGGCGATGGAACTCTCTGTACGCCAGTGTTCTCCAACCTGCGGACCTCCAGTTGTTGCAAAACTACAACTCCCAGCATGCCCGGACAGCCAACGGCTGTCCGGGCATGCTGGGAGTTGTAGTTTTGCAACAGCTGGAGGTCCGCAGGTTTGAGACCACTGCTGTACGCTGTATACCTATGCCCGGGCAGCAAAAGATACAGAAAATAAACTTAACTCATCCATGTCGGCCGCACGCTGGGGACGGGAACGCCGGACAGCCGTCAGCCTATCACCGGCCAGAGCGATGCTCCGCCCTGGCCAGTGATAGCCTGAGCCCACTGTCATGTAAGAAGCCGGCTTCTTACATGACAGTGGGCTCAGCCTATCACTGGCAGGGTCGGGGCATCGCTCTCTCAAACCTGCGGACCTCCAGCTGTTGCAAAACTACAACTCCCAGCATGCCCGGACAGCGATGCTGGGAGTTGTAGTTTTGCAACAACTGGAGGTCCGCAGGTTGGAGACCACTGGCGTACAGTGAGTTCCATCGCCAGAGGCCCCCAACAAAGAGGAGGAACATATGTGAGTAGTACCCCGCTGGGCTGATCATTAATTGGGGGGAGCAGAATAGCGCTGGCGGGTCACATGATTTTTGGGGGGGGGGGAATACCGTTATATACCGTGGAACCGCCGTAAGTTAAAAAAAATACCGTGATACACAGATATGGTCATACCGCCCAGCCCTAGGTATATGCAGAGCACCCCCCCCTCTCCCCCCTTCCCTATAGGTAAATGCACAGCACCCCCCCCTCTCCCCTATAGGTAAATGGAGAGCACCCCCCTCTCCCCCCCCTTCCCTTTAGGTAAATGCAGAGCACCCCCCTCTCCCCCCCCTTCCCTATAGGTAAATGCAGAGCACCCCCCCTCCCTATAGGTAAATGCAGAGCACCCCCCCTCCCCCTTCCCTATAGGTATATGCAGAGCACCCCCTCCTTCCCTATAGGTAAATGCAGAGCACCCCCCCCCGTCCCTCTAGGTAAATGGAGAGCCCCCCCCTCTCCCCCCCTTCCCTTTACGTAAATGCAGAGCACCCCCCCCCTCCCCTATAGGTAAATGCAGAGCACCCCCCTCCCCCCCCCTTCCCTATAGGTAAATGCAGAGCACCCCCCCTTCCCTATAGGTAAATACAGAGCACCCCCCCCTCTCTCCCCTTCCCTATAGGTAAATGCAGAGTACCCCCCCTCTCCCCCCTTTCCTATAGGCCTATAGGTAAATGCAGAGCACCCTCCCTCTCCCCCCCTTCCCTATAGGTAAATGCAGAGCAACCCCCCCTCTCCCCTATAGGTAAATGCAGAGCACCCCCCCCCCTTCCCTGTAGGCATATGCAAAGAAAAAAAAAAGGATGCTCACCTGACGTCCCACGCAGCGATCTCTTCAGCTGCAGGGCCCGCGTCTTCTCCCCTCCACAGTACAGGCGCCGATGAGTGACGTCACCGGCGCCTGTACTGTGTACTGCGTGGGAGCGGAGGTCACGTCTCCTCTGTGTAGCTGCAGATGCGGCTCACAGAGAGGGGATGCCTTCTCCTGTATGTGCGTGTATCGATATCGATAAAGTTAATTACACATTACCCTGTCCGACACCACACTTAACATTGCAATGCTGTGTGCTTAGATTGTTCCCTTAAAACAAGAATAATATTTTTAGAAATGAAAACCAACTAAACCATGAAAAAAAGTAAAGCAGGTATTTGCCATACAATGAATGACATGATCTCCTTTTTTTTTGGGACGCTTTCTCGTTTTACCTGGGATCCATTCCCACGTCTTCTGAAAAGTAAAACACCTTATGAGTCAGTCAATTTAATACCCGGCACCAACAGGTACTGAGATGTTTTTCTTGGAACTGGAGCTTTTTCTAGTGCAGGGAGCCGGCCTACTGAGTCACAAGAAAACATACTCTAACAACACAGGGCACGTCTTCCTAAAGTAAAACACCTGCAAATGTCAGTTCAGCTGTTACTTAGCTATATTTGTGCAAATGACAACCAGAATGAATAAAAAGCTTAAAGGGGTACTCCGCTGGAAAACATATATTTTTTTTAAATCAAATGGTGCCAGAAAGTTAAACAGATTTGTAAATTACTTCAATTTAAAAATCCTAATCCTTCCAGTACTTATCAGGAAGTTCTTTCTTTTTGAATTTCCTTTCTGTCTGACCACAGTACTCTCTGCTGACACCTGCTCTGGACAGTTCCTAACATGGTCAGAGGTGTCAGCAGAGAACACTGTGTTGACCATTAGCCCCATTGACCAAAAGGTACAGGAGCCAATGGCAGCCAACGACTTTACAACATAATTTTTCCAGTTTTTCTGCTGAACAGTTTTGCTAAATGAAGTCAGGGCAATGACCCGAACACAACACAAGTGAGATACAACAAGGTATATACATGGACTAATGTCAGGCGTAGAAATATTACTACAGGAACCACCAGAAGCCAGGTTGGTTTTGTAGCCCGGCAACAAGAACTTTCGTCTATATCAAAACAGAGAGCCCTGTAGTCCGACTGGAAGGAACTACACAACTGGAGCATACAGAAGCTGATAAGTACTAGAAGGCTTAAGATTCTTATGGTGCCTGTTAAACAACCCCATTCAAGTCAATGGTTTTTTTCGTTCACCCGTTATCACCCGTTATAGCCCGTCATGACTAACGGACGTTAGTTGTGATGGGAGAAATAACGTGACATGCACAAATTTTTCGCCCGTCACAAGAAACGGGTAAATTAACAGACGTTATTTTTAACATTGAAGTATATCGCCAACGTACGTTAGTAAATACACCTGTTAATGCCCGTTATTATAACTGACGTTATTTTTACTGAGCATGCTCAGAAGAGGTGACATCAGCAGACTCCTGCAGTGCTGAGGGACTACTACTACTCCCATCACGGAACAGACTTGTTTCCATGATGGGAGTAGTAATTCCCCACTGCGGGAGTCTGCAGACAGCTGGGGAGGCTACATTAGTGTTTGTATTACTACCCCCATCATGGAACATAGTCTGTTCCATGATGGGGGATGTAGTACAGGGGCTGAGGGATTGATCGCACCGGGTCTCACTTCTGACACCCGATGCGATCAGAAGTTATTAAGCAGGGGAGCGGGTGGCATGCTCTGCAACCCTGCGATCACAATGTATTTTTTACTTTCATTTTTAAATTCCCACTGGGAGCCCTGAATGGCCGGTAATGAGGAGCCAATCAGGAATCCCAGCGGGGTTTTTAAAATGGACAATGTGAGGGGATATATGTATATTAAAAGTGTTGGGGGGAGGGCATAGAGCGCTATATATCTAGCCCCCCCAGCGCATTTATAATATGCCTCCCGCCAGCGCCGTAGTAAAAATATATACCCCGCCAGCGCATAAATAAAAATATGACCCCCACCAGCGCATTTCTATGTACATATCTATACCCCCGCCAGCGCATAATGTGACCCCGCCGGCGCATTTATATGTATATATCTATACCCCCGCCAGCGCATAATGTGACCCCGCCGGCGCATTTATATGTATATATCTATACCCCCGCCAGCGCATAATGGGACCCCGCCGGCGCATTTATATGTATATATCTATACCCCCGCCAGCGCATAATGGGACCCCGCTGGCGCATTTGTCTTAATTTTCCATTGCAGCGCTATATGTGAATGGAATATCTATCAGAACGCATCCAGCAGGCTGCATAAGTATATAGATGTGCTGGGGGGGAAGACATATAGCGTTATCTGCCCCCCACAGCGCTTCTATATACATATGCAGCCGCTGCGCTATGAATGAATAGCATATCTGTCAGCATCATCAGCCGGGCGGCTGCTGGATGCGCTGCTGACAGATATTTGTCACATATAGCGCTCCACGGGAAAATTATGACAAATGCGCTGTATGTGACAAGTATATCTGTCAGCAGCGCATCCAGCAGCCACCCGGCCGATGATTCTGACAAATATACTATTCATTCATAGCGCGGCGGCTGCATATGTATATAGCAGCGATGTGGGGGGCAGATAACGCTATATGTCTGCTCCCCCAGCACATACATATGCAGCCACTGCTCTATGAATGAATAGTATATCTATCAGGATCGTCTGGCCGGCGGCTGCTGGATGCGTTCTGATAGATATACCATTCACATATAGCGCTGCAATGGAAAATTAAGACAAATGCGCACATTGTGCGCTGGCGGGGGTCATATTTTTATTAATGCGCTGGGGGCTAGATATTTAGTGCTCTATGCCCCCCCCCCCGACAACACTTTTAATATACATATGTCCCCACACATTGTACATTTTAAAAACCCTGGGATCCCTGATTGGCTCCTCAGTACCAGCCATTCAGGGCTTCCCTGCGGGGGGAATTTAAAAATGAAAGTAAAAAATACATCGTGATCGCAGGCTTGCGGAGCATGCCGCCTGCTCCCCTGCTTAATAACTTCTGATCGGATCGGGTGTCAGAAGTGAGACCCAGTACGATCAATCCCTCAGCCCCTCTACTACAACCCCCATCATGGAACAGACTCTGTTCCATGATGCAGGTAGTAGTACAAACGCTAATGTAGCCTCCAACTGTCTGCAGACTCCCGCAGCTGGGGAACTACTACTCCCATCATGGAAGCAAGTCTGTTCCATGATGGAAGTAGTAGTAGTCCTGGCTGTGGGAGTCTATAGGCAGAGGTGTTAAAACATCCGTACATGACGGATGTTATAACGGGTCTTAACTGATGAATATGCCTGTTATTTGGACAGACATTATTCAGCCGTTACTTTACCCGTTATTAAACATCCATTAACAATACATAATAACGTACGTTTATTAACGGGTGAACTTCATAGTGTGGAAGCACCCTTAAATAGAAGTAATTTACAAACTGTATAACTTTCTGGCGCCAGCTGATTTGAAAACGCTTGTTTTCCACTGGAGTACCCCTTTAAGAAGATCAGTATTCAGTATGTAAAACTGATCAGGGACATCATTCACAAACTCTTCCATGTTCCTTTCCTCATGTAGCGCCCGGATAGCAGCATGGCGGCAGGTCTGCAGTCTGGATAGCTCAGCATTGACTGTGTGCTGTAATTGATATAACAAGGGTACCTGGGCAGTGGGCACTGAGGAAACATAACTAGATAAATAAATGACAAATGGGCACAGGATCAAGTGCCTCCTTAGGACACATTTGCCATGTAATGCCCCTTTGCTGTAATGCCACCTTCCTGTGCCAAGGTGCAACCTGGTGCAACCTTGGCTGGTTGGCTACTTGGCTTGGCTGGTTGGCTACTTGGCTTGGCTGGTTGGCTACTTGGCTTGGCTGGTTGGCTACTTGGCTTGGCTGGTTGGCTACTTGGCTTGGCTGGTTGGCTACTTGGCTTGGCTGGTTGGCTACTTGGACCCAGGCTCTTCTCTCCACAAGCCTCAGGCTCTCCTGGTCTCTGGCACACAGATGTCTGATGTCACCACCCAAACACAGAAGCCAGCCCCAATGATCCAATCTGGATTCAGCATGGGCTGCCGTTTTCCGATTGATAAAGGCCAAATGAAGGCCCCATCGGTGCTAATTTTATGATGAAAACTTGAAGTTATAGAGTAGTCAGTACAACAATAATGCTTTTGCCTCCATTCGGCTGGGCCTGACTAGTGTCTCAGTTCTAGGGGGGGGGGGGGGGACTGAACTCCTTGAGCTCATGGTCAGTGTCCCTCTACTCCTCCGACAACACCTGGCTGTGGCGCACCCACCTTGAAGTGACCATGATTGAGGGTATGGTCTCACCGTGCATAAGCTAAATGAATTCACTTTTGTGTTTTCCAAAAGTGACAAGGTGCTTTCCCTTAAAGGTTAATAGCTAATGTGAAGTGCAGGACACCCTGAGTATTTTATTTGCGCCTCATCACAATGACACTTTCGTTTTTTTTCTTCAGTAGCTGGTGGTGTCATTTGTGCAGTTCTGCTGCTTGTGGATAAGGTGGCATGAAGGTAATTCAATGATTACAAACAATTGAAACAAACATTATGAATTGGCGCTACCAATGTGCAGACATGCCTCGTCCCCATTGACTGCAATGCTAATGGTAATAACATGTTCAATCTTTTTTCGGAATTGTGTTCCACTTCAGAAATTCTGAGGCGGAAATTCCAGTGTACCAACTGACAACAATGTTATCTTCCTGCAGCACAATTCTGCGTGGTAACTCGTGAGCTTGGGCCCTAAGGCTTCCTTCAGACACAAATTTTGTTCAAATTTTTTGGGCCTGGATAAAAACTCCACAAAAAATGGCTCCCTTTTTTGTTCTTTATGGTGCAGTTTTCACAGTGGTTTGTTTCCCCCCAAATAGTATGTACATTATTAGTATATGTGTTTTTTTTCTGTGCCATTTTTTCCTTATTACAAGTCATGCGATTCTTTCATTGTTTAAAGAATTCTATTGAAGAATGTGAGGAAAAAATTTCAGAAAAAAAATGCCCACTAGGTGGTTTTTTTTTCCCGCCATTTTTTTTTTCCACCAAGAGGTCTATGCAGGGCCGGTTCTGCCTATAAACAAAATAGGCAGCTGCCTAGAGCACCCTCTTGATGGGGGCGCCGCTCTGACCGCTGCAAGAAAGTTAGTAACCAGCCAGCATCTGAAGCCCCCGCCCAGCCAGAACCACTGCCACGTGAAGGGGGAGGGGGGTTGTTACAGTGTGTCACCCCAGTAGTAGGTGATTACATGTGAGGGAGGTTCGCTACAGTGTGTCACACCAGTAGTAAGGTGATTACATGAGGAAGAGGTTTGTTACAGTCTGTTGCCCTAGTAGGTCGTAAGGTGGGGCATGTCAAAGGGCAGAGCCAATGGTCAGGGTCAAGGGGTGGCAAAATTAGGTTTCACCTGAGGTGGCAAAAATCCTTGCACCAGTCCAGTGTCTATGGGAAAAAAAGTTGGGACAAAGGAGAAAAAAAAAAAAAAAAAGCCACAGCGTGCTGCAATTTCCACTAAAGAAAAACGCTACTAAATGGGTAAAAAAAATATATAAAAAGTCACATAAAAAAAAATTGAGGATAGGGAATAAGCTTCAGATAGCGGGGGGGGGTCTGATCACAGGGTCCCCCGCAATCTCCCGTACGGGGCCCCGACAGCCTGCAGAAAGGGTGCGTGTTGTCAATACAACTCTATGGCAGAGCCGGAGAGCCATAGCGCTGTATTGAGGGGGCGTGTTGGCTGCCGCTTCGTGCAGTGGTCGACACACGCTACCGGGCAGGAGAGCCGGGGCCGCGTACAAGAGATCGCGGGGGGTCCCAGCAGTCGGACCCCCCACTATGTGAAACTTATCCCCTAACCTAAGAATAGGGCATACGTTTTTCAGGACTGGACTACTCCTTTAAGGGTAAGGTCACACCTAGCGTATACACAGTGTATTTCTTGCTGCGCAAAACCCGCTGTATAGTAGGAAATACGCTGTGTATTCTCCTACAAGCAGAAACGCACCGCTACCAGCTGCAGCCCTGTGTGCGCAATGAGGTTTGAAGGCGGAAAAGGCTGTCCGGGCATGCTGGGAGTTGTCTTGCAACAGCTGGAGACACACTGTTTGGAAACCACTGCCTTACTCTAACACATACCTATGAATGGTAAAACCAGAGAAGTGATCATTTTGCTGTGGGCTCTGTATATTGACCTTCAGCTGTCCAGGCATGCTTGGAGTTGTAGTGTTGCAACCCTGTCCTACTGCCTGGCACACCTATGCAGATGGGCATTGGTTTGACAATATTGTACAAGGAGAAGTATGGTCTTTTCTGGTGACACAATGCCAGTGTTTCCATACCAGGGTGTCTCCAGCTCATGCAAAACTACAACTCCCAGCATGCCCGGACAGCCGAAGGCTGTCCGGGCATGCTGGGAGTTGTAGTTTTGCACCCTCGTATAAAAAACCACTGTTATGTGGTGATGGGCTGACACATGTGACTGGGCACCGCTGATTTCTGTCACAGTGTAGCAGGGCACAGCCCCGTCCGTCTCCCTGCTCTCCGTCTTCCTCCTCCTCCTCCTCTCTCCCATTTCCTTTTCCCATCCCCTGGGGGTGAAGCTTGGGATATGGCCCCTCCTGTTGGATGGGCAGGGCTTCTATCGGTTTCCTGCAGCCGATACACTCAGCCCAGGGTGAGCTGCAGAGCCGGAGACATCCCAGCTCCAGATCGATAATCCCCTCAGGATCTGTGCAGGAGGCAGCGGGGTGGTGCCCTCCTCCGCCCGGTGCCCGCCGCCGCACAGCCGCCTGTCCCCGGCTTTCTCTGGACTGGTGCAGCACAGGACAGCACCCTGGCTCAGAAGGTGATCCCCTCCTCTCCTCTGAGGATGTCTCGGAAGGTGCAGAGGGGCGAGGTGTGTGCAGACTGCAGTGCCCCAGGTAAGACACCCCATGCCAGGCAGCTGGCTTCACCCCTCCTGCGCCCTGCTTCTTCACTTGGGCCTGACATCAGGGGCATGACATAGGCCTTTAGAGCAAGTGTGATAAGGGCAGATGTTGTTACCCTTGGGGCAGATGGCATTAACCCCTTGTATTCGTGATGCCAGGGTGTGGTTTAGCCTATAAACACCCGAAGGTATACCGCTGGATCCTGGGCTAGGCACGAGGGCAATAATGACTCTGACGCCAAGTTACGGACAATGGTAGCTTTACGGAGGGTAGACAGATAGTTATAGTCTATACAGTTCAGCCAGGGCCCATGGAGGCCACCAGTCACTCAGAGACCTTAAAGGAGAACTCCAGAATAGAGAAATTGTCCATCCTCTTCCTGGTTGTTGGCGAGTCATACTGCACTCAGCCAATCACCGGCCGCAGCGAAGTCCCGACTTGGCTGAGGGGCAGTGTGACATTTTCGGCCAAGGCTCTCCGGCCCGATAATGGGTGTCAACCACCGCATGAAGCAGCGGACTACACGCCCCCTCAATTCAGCGCTATGGCAGAGCTGGAGATTGCTGAAGGCAGCACTACGGCTCTGCCAAAGAGTTATATTGAGGGGGCGTGTCAGCCGCCACTTTGTGCGGTGGTCGACACGCCCCCTTCCGCGCTGCCGGGCCCTGTACGGGAGATTGCAGGGGTCCCTGCGGTCGGACCCCCCCGCGATCTGAAACTTATCCCCTCTCCTTAGGATAGGGGAAACGTTTTTCAGGTCTTGATTACTTCTTTAAGAGCTTGCTGGGACTTGTAGTAGGACTGGACAATTGAATGCAGACCACGCTGACTTGACAGATGATAGGGCCTGACTTGACTCATAAATCTGTGACTTTATCTTACTTGAATTGATGGTGGCTGCAGGACTTTGAGGCCTCCAACACGCTGGACACACACACTAGGCGACTGCACTGGACCTCAGCAGGAAGCAAGAGAGAGAAGCTAGCGCAACCCAGGGCTTATATGGGGGAGACTAGCAGGGAGCCCATAGGTCACTCTTGGGGTCACCTGGTCACTGGTACCTCCTGGGTAACAATCACATGACATAACTCTTAACGATACAACACATTTTATAATACAATACACTGCAGAACATATGTACAGGGGGAAACAGGGGCAAGGGGCCCTGGGGACACTGAAGTAGGCTGCCTGACAGGACAGCAAGGGTACGGGGCAACATCTCCCGTACTGGGTCACCACACAAGTACACTTCATGCTGGAGTCCTCTGCATGTAGGAACAAATCAGAGACCTGCCTGGTGGGACACTTCTGCAGAGGTGACCTGCCACCCCAGGTGCCACACTGTACCCACATCTCAGGTATGTTGGCATTAGATACTTGTCTGAAGCAAGATACAGTTCTAAGGTTATGTTCACACTACGGAATTATGTGCTGTGAATATAAACATCCTGTTCACACTGTGGAATTTCAGCGGCGGACAATTCCGGAGATTCTGTTCATAATCTGTAGTGTGAATATACCCTAACTGGTGACCTTCCACCCTAGGTGCCACACGTCTCAGGTATGTTGGTACTAGATACTTGTGCCAGCCAAGTTACAATTCTAACTAGTGACCTGTCACCCCAGGTGCCACACTGTACCCACATCTCACACATGTTAGGACTAGATACTTGTCTAAACCAAGATACAATTCTAACTAGTGACTTGCCACCCCAGATGCCACACTTTACCCACATCTCAGGTATATTGGCATTAGATACTTGTCTGAACCAAGATACAGTTCTAACTGGTGACCTGCCACACATCTCAGGTATGTTGGCGCTAGATAATTGTGCCAGCCTAGATACAATTCTAACTAGTCACCTGCCACCACAGGTGCTACACTGTACCCACATCTCACGTATGTTGGCACTAGATACTTGTCCGATTTCATTTACAAACATGCGATTCTAACTGGTGACCTGCCAGATGCCAGTCTTCTGTTGTGGGTCTAATAACCCCTGGCGGCACAGTGGAGGTGTCAGTAGATCACATGTCTAATACCCTGATCAAACCACCCCCTACAACAATGTTTCCTTAACAGGGTGCCTCCAGCTGTAGCAAAACTACAAGACTTGTAGTTTTGCAACAGCTGGAGGCACTCTGTTTGGTAAACACTGCCCTCCAAAGACCGAATGATCAGATACAATGCACGGACCATGGCAACTTGACAATCCTAAAAGCTGTATATAAAAATTCAGTGCATTGAATGCACAGATGTAGCAGAGCTAAGTTGGTAATATGTGTTTTTGTGGGCTATATTACCACTGCTTTGGCCAAAATAGTGAACCCAGACTAAAACTGTCTGCAACTGATGGCAAAGTATATGGATCCGGGTGTCAATTTTTGTGGAGGCCGAACTGTGGACTGTAGTGTTCTTCAATGGGGGAAGTCTGGAAAAATGTCTATTCTCATAAGAACTGCTTTAGCTGGCTCCCAACTCGCATGTTTGTAAGTGGGGGCCGTCAGTGTTTCATAATCAGTGTTCCTCCAGCTGTGGCAAAACTACAACTCAAAGTATGCCAGGACAGCCTTTGGCTGTCCCGGCCTGCTGGGAGTTGTAGTTTTGCAACAACTGGAGTCACACTGGTGGGGGAACGCTGCCCTAGAGAATGAATGGAGTGCTGGCTGTATTTGAGTGGCGCTCTCCATTCGGGCGACAGCACTCCCTGTTCCGCTTGTAATCCCCTATATTGTGGACAGGGTATAACTTTGCTTTGGTTGGAATACTCCTTTACTTACAGAACATGTCAGTAGATATTGCCCCGTTGCGCTGCTTCTCGATGGCGCCCGCTGCAAGTGGAATTTTGCCGTCTGAATGTCCGCAGTGTTCACGAGCCCTTATAGAAGCAGCTGACTTTCTTCAGTGCAGTGAGTTTACCTGCAGTACTCATGGAAAACTGCATAAGGGTATGTTCACACGAGTGGATTTTTTTGCGGGTTTTCCGCTGCGTATTTGAAAGTGGTCGGGCTCTTCTCGGCTGTCCGCTTTTCCGCGATGGAATTTCCGCGGGGGGGGCAGTCGCATCAAGGTCCTGGTGCCTAAGGGGGCCCCAAAGCACATCTGCCCCATAAGAGACCAGCATTGTAATTGGCATATGGGGCCCTGTTGCAGATTTCGCATTGGGGCCCAGAAGCTACACCTCTGACTTTACAGTATACAAAAAGTGTGATGCCCAGGAGTCTCGGAGGCTATACTAGCATTGCGTGTGTGTGTGGCAAAGGAATCGTTTTTATATACATTTGACACTTCTGGCAAAAGCTTCTTTAAGGGGTTATCTGGGATAAAAATAAAAAAATAGAGCTACTTTTTTAAAACCAGCACCACATGTGTCCTCAGGTTGTGTGTAGTATTACAACTTGGCTCCATTCACTTCAATATTACTGAGCTGCAATACCCCTCGCAACCTGCAGATAAGAGTGGTGCTGTTTCTGGAAGAAAGCAACTATGTTTTTCTAATCCTGTATAACCCCTTTTATTTTATTTTTTAAATCAACTGGTGCCACAAAGTAAACATATTTGTAAATGACTTCTATGTAAAAATCTAAACCCTTCCAGTACTTATCAGCTGCTGTATGCTCCAGAGGAAGTTGTATTTCTTTCTGGAGTTCTTTCCAGTCTGACCACAGTGCTCTCTGCTGACACCTCTGTCCGTGTCAGGAACTGTCCAGAGCAGGAGAGGTTTGCTATGGGGATTTGCTCCTGCTCTGGACAGTTCCAGCAGACAGTGTCAGCAGTCCCAGCAGACAGGGTCACACTGGACAGTGTCAGCAGAGAGCGCTGTGGTCAGACAGAAAGGAAATTCAAAAAGAAAAGAACTTCCTGTGGAGCATACAGCAGCTGATAAGTACTGGCAGGATTAAGATATTTAAATAGAAGTAACTTACAAATCTGTTTAACTTTCTGGCACTTGTTAGTTTAAAAAAAAAAAATTGTTTTCCACCGGAGTACCCCTTTAAGAGGCAGCAGCTGAGGAGACTTCACTGCGTCTGACATAAACATAAGTAGTAAATGGTCCTATGTGATGTGTTCCTTTCTGCATATTCTACACAATGGAGACTTCTTTTTATATTTTTTTTTTTTGGACAAAATAATCATCCATCAGACTAGAGATAAGCGAATTTACAGTAAATTCGATTCGTCACGAACTTCTCGGCTCGGCAGTTGATGGCTTATCCTGCATAAATGAGTTCAGCTTTCAGGTGCTCCGGTGGGCTGGAAAAGGTGGATACAGTCCTAGGAGACTCTTTCCTAGTACTGTATCCACCTTTTCCAGCCCACCGGAGCACCGGAAAGCTGAACTCATTTATGCAGGATAAGTCATCAACTGCCGAGCCGAGAAGTTTGTGACGAATCGAATTTACTGTAAGTTCGCTCATCTCTACATCAGACATTTCCTCCACGAGCCTGTGTGTGTTTTTGGGTTTTTTTTGGAGCTGGTTCCTCTTTGTGCAGCTATCTGTGAAGAGTGAAGTCACTGCTGGCACATTGTTGGCTTGATGTGTCTGTCAGATGCTGGGTATAATGTGCATACATATGGCGTCATGTCTATCTGCCTCCAGGGAATGAACGCATTGATCTGCTCTCCCTGGTGTATGTCACATCATGTATGGCTGCATCATTATGTTTGGCTCTTTGTTGTCTGCTCGGAACGTTATTGGGGCAGAGTAGATTGTTAGCTCTTTGAACTTGAGCCATGACTCGCACCGTCTACAACAGTGGTCCCCATGGGGAGGGTGTCCGATCTATGTCCGGGTCTTCTGCGGCTCCTATAGGCAGTGGTCTCAAACTGTGGCCTTCCAGATGTTGCAAAACGTCAACTCCCAGCATGTCCGGACAGCCAACGGCTGGGCGGGGGCAAGGTACACTCACCAATAATTGATAATAATTGATACAGTAAACAAGACCGAAGCCCCACATGTGTCGGTGTGTGATGCTGGAGCCGGAAATGCACACGGACCAATAGGACGCAGAAGTAGGGATGTAAGAAAAAATCGATTCGCGCGATTATCGCGATTTTTTTGTTCCGCGATACTGAATCGATTTAAAAATTCTGAGAATCTATTTTTTTATAGATTATTATAATTAACATTTCCTGTATTTCACTTACTGAGTCACAGTCCTATTTGTCTCTTATTTTTTTTTATAACACTTAAACTCCTGACCACTAGTTGGCAGTGTACCTGTTATCAGCTCTGTCCCACTCGCAGGCTGCTACCGCGAGACTACAGACTCAGAACAAACAGGAAGGAGAACGTACGCACTCACAGGACAACTCTCGCGGTCTTTCTCAGCTAGAAAAAGTTTTCCCAAGCTTTTAATAGGGAATATCGCGATATATCGTGATATATCGCCAACATGACAGTAACGCGATATATTGCGATATATCGAATCGCCACCCTGGTATCGCGATTCGAATCGAATCGCCAAATTATTGGCGATTCACACCCCTACGCAGAAGCGTCATGATGATGTAGTAATCACATGACCGAACTAGCCGGCGCATGCGCATAGGAATATAACAGACCAGTCCAGTCCATCTATAGTAAGGGCAGCAGTATTGGCAAAGTTCATCTCTGATAGAGCAAGTCAGCAGACGACACCCTCTGTAGAGATACTTCATGCAGCGGCTTCATATTGGTACCAGTGAGGACAATTGCCGCAGAGTTGCCTGGGGGACCTAGGGCATCCCACGTCACTCCAGGTACTTCTCAGCCGTCACCGGATCAAGGTTGCAGTGAGCATCACTGGTTCAGGGGGGCGGAGCTTACATGTCACCAGAGATAATATATCTCTTCATAGGAGAGCAGCACAACCAAAATGTGGATTAGTAGCCGGTGCATGCTGTGCAGGAGCCCTGGCGAGGGGATCCCAGCTTTAATATATCCAAATAGCAGTAGTAGGTGCAAATAAAGAAAAATCTATTGCATCACTCCAGTGTACAGAGAGCAACGTTTCCGCGGCCTATCGACGGAAACGTTGCTCTCTGTACACTGGAGTGATGCAATAGATTTTTCTTTATTTGCACCTACTACTGTGTGTGCTGCTGCTATTTGGAGATATATATATATATTTATCTCCTCATTTTCCTCCTGTGTGTCAGTTATTAATGTCCCCTCATCTCCCCCCATGTGTCAGTAATGGAGTCATCACATCCACGGCTTTACACCAGAGCGCCAACTGAAGACGTCATATGCTGGAGACAAAATGGGGGAATCAGTGTGGGAGTGTAAGGAGGTAAGTAAATCAGTTTGCATTTTTTGAAGGTGACACTTATTACTGTGACACACAGTGGAGAGATGAGAGGACATAAATAACTGACACACGGGGAGGGGGGCAGATTAGAAGATATTAACTGACACACTGGGAAGTTGAGGGGACAGTAATTACTGTGACACACAAGGAGAGATGAGGGTACAGTAATGACTGTGCTTCAGGGAGAGATGAGAGGACACTTATATCTGATCATATGACGTCCCGTTGTGACATGCAGCATCCTGGCTCATATATATGATCTGCTCTCTAACATGATGTCTGCATTTTCAATCTAACGGGTTCCATTGCCAAAGAAGGCCACATATTGAGCAATGCCGGTGTACATTTTTGTGCCCAATCTTACCATAGACCACCACACATAGGTGTCAGCAATATAGCCATTATATATATATATATATATATATATATATATATATATATATATATATATATCCATCCATGATTTCCACTTAAAGGGGTACTAGACATCTTATACCCTATCCGCTGCTGTGGACCACCATGTTTTCCCTGCTGCACCTGGCGTTCGTTTAGAGTGTTGGGTGCAGCGCCGGAGGCTCGTGATGTCACGGCCCCTCAATGCAAGTCTATGGGAGGGGGTGGGTCGGCCGTCTCACCCCCCTTCCACTGTGACGTCACGAGCCTCTGCCCCGCATCACCAGTCATCTGGCACTGAGCTCGCTCGCTCCGTGCACCGGATGTCTGGGGTGCTGTCTGGGGTGCTGCAGTCGAGATTGCGACCCCCAGCAGCAGGACCCCGGCGATCAGACATCTTATCCCCTATACTTTGTATAAGGGATAAGATGTCTAGGGGTGGAGTACCCCCTTTAAGGGCTGGTCCTGCAGGACTCCTGCTAATGAACTGCGTTCCTGCTGAGGAAAAAGTGCAGGAACTCCGTTCCCATGAGTTCCTGCAGGACTTGAGCCCTGTGTGTGTGAAAAAAAAAAAAAAAAAAAAAAAAAAAATATATATATATATATATATATATATATATATATATATATATGTATGTATGTGTGTGTGTGTCTGTTCCTTTGTTCTCTTGACATGTGCTGTTGGGTGGTCCCAGGCACCCCCACACATATGAGATTGTTGTCCAGTCTGGCCATAATCTATAATTCAGATGACTCTATTAAGTATGGCCAGATTTGGGCCTTTCAGATGGCAGAAGGCTATATAAGGACACACACAATATCTGAGCTCTGTATTGCGGAGCTATACGTGCCGCCATGTGGAGCTGTTTTCAGTGTTGTACTCCAGGCTTCTTATCTTGTAAAATCAATGCTTCTGAGGACATCTAAAGGAGCATTCCACAAGATCTGACATGTACAGCAGGTGGGAACAGGTGACCTGTTATCGGATATGGTTGGTAATAGGGTCTCTAAATATATTTGGACCTTGTGCAGTGTTACATTATCTGGGTCTGAAAATGAACTAGTTCTGTTCTGGTTCTGTAGAACACGTCTGGATGACACGACCATAAGCAGCAGTGCTGAAGATTTCTGGTTATAGCTGTAAATTCCTTCTCGGTGTTGTGTTGTTACGTAAGACACATTAGCGCACAATGCAGCAATTCTTTGTGCTCCTCGGTATGATACAGTCCTCTCAATCGGGTCAGGGCTCACTCTGACGTTCTTTGTAGCACTGTAACATTTTTGGGTTAGCAGGGACAGCTCACCATTGTCGCAGCACTGCATTGCTTATTTGGCTGGGTACACTATACCAGGAAAGCTGGCACATACAACTGCTTACTGCCCGTGCCGTATAATCCAATTCCCTTCACTTGTGGTGACCTCGCAGAACGTAAGGGATTATTCTGTTCTCCTATATTTGGGGAGGATACCCGATCTATGTCAGGGTCTTCTGCGGCTCCCGTAGGCAGTGGTCTCAAACTGTGGCCTTCCAGATGTTGCAAAACGTCAACTCCCAGCATGTCCGGACAGCCAACGGCTGTCCGGACATGCTGGGAGTTGACGTTTTGCAACATCTGGAAGGCCACAGTTTGAGACCACTGGTCTGCAATATAACTGTGTGTACACTGGGGTTTAGTTTTTCGTCACTCCTCCCTAGGCCCTGTTCACACTATGGAGATTATGCATGGAATCGGCTTGCAGCAGCCTCCTGTTTGTTTTAATGGGATTCTGATGCTCCGTTCACGAAACGTCCAACTGTTCCGGTGGAAGTGTGAACATGTAAAAGGGGTAACTTTTTTCAAATCAACTGGTGCCAGAGAGTAAGCCTGGGTTCACACCACGTTTTTCAAATACAGTTACCGTATACGGTTTTCCGCTTAAAAAAACGTATGGCAAAAACCGTATGCAACCGTATACAACCGTATGACTTCAAATTAAAACGTATACGGTTCCAAAACGTATGTACGGTTCTATCCGTTTGCATCCGTTTTTGCCAACGGTTTTGCTATTTTGTTGGAATTAGTTTTCCAGCAATTTAATAAAGTTACTATTGTTCTATTGAAATTCCAAAAGATATGGGAGTGGGATGTCTGGGATGAATTCTAGAAAAATCTGCGCATTTGTCAACTCCAAAAAATGGATTAGAAAAACCGTGTGCAACCGTATTCTGAAATTCTGTGTACGGTTCTCATAGACAACAATGTTGTTTTCCAACTGGAGGCAAAAACGTGGTCGACAGCGTTTTTGCCTACGGTTGAAAAATCGGCAAAACCGTATCCAAGGCAAAACGGATGCAACTGTACACAACATTTGGAATACGGTTTACAATGCATTCTCTATGCATACGGTTTTGGATATGGTCGTATACGTTTTTTGCGGAAAACCATGTACGGTTACCGTATTTGAAAAACGTGGTGTGAACCCAGCCTTAAACAGATTTAGAATTTACTTCTATTAGAAAAATCTTAATCCTTCCAGTACTTATCAGCTGCTTTATGCTCCAGAGGAAGTTGTATAGCTCTTTTCTATCTGACCACAGTGCTCTCTGCTCACACCATTGTCGCAGCACTGCATTGCTTATTTGGCTGGGTACGCTATACCAGGAAAGCTGGCACATACAACTGCTTACTGCCCGTGCCGTATAATCCAATTCCCTTCACTTGTGGTGACCTCGCAGAACGGAAGGGATTATTCTGCTCTCCTATATTTGTATAGTCCCCTTATACGGTGCACAGTATGCTTGTGCCAGTTTGGGCAGAAGTCATTGCCCTTGTCAAAATCACTGTACGTTCCTGTTTTACACTTTACATAGAGAATTGATGTTCATAGAAAGTATAGTACATTTGTTAATACATTGTTCCGTATTTATCTTGTACTGATTCCGAGTTCCCGCCTGTGTTGTACTACGTAGCTGCATTGACGACTCGGAGCTGAACTCCACTGTCAGGGATACTGTTTGTACTGAAGATTGGGATTCTGGGAAGCAGCATCTTAAAGGGGTACTCCCGCGGAAAACTTTTTTTTTTTTTTATTATTTAATCAACTGGTGCCAGAAAGTTAAAAAGATTTGTAAATCACTTCTATTAAAAAATCTTAATCCTTCCAGCACTTTTTAGGGTCTTTATACTAAAGAGAAATCCAAAAAAGAAATGCATTTCCTGATGTCATGACCACAGTGCTCTCTGCTGACCTCTGATGTCCATTTTAGGAACTGTCCAGAGCAGGAGGAAATCCCCATAGCAAACATATGCTGCTCTGGACAGTTCCTAAAATGGACAGCAGAGGTCACCAGAGAGCGTGACATCATGACATCAGAGGAAATGCTTTTCTTTTTTGGATTTCTCTTTAATATACAGCCCCTAAAAAGTACTGAAAGGATTAAGATTTTTAATAGAAGTGATTTTCAAATCTGTTTAACTTTCTGCCACCAGTTGATTTAAAAAAAAATAATAATTCCACGGGAGTACCCCTGAAGGGTTAATTCACATTGCTTGGACAAACCACACTTCTGCAAAATTGGATTTTGCTGTGAATTTGTGAGAATTGTGGGAAAAACTGCAATATTGCCATGATGCATGGAAAGACCCTTTTGCCAGCCCTATGAACGCCAATGTGAACAGAGCCTGAAATAATAACAAAGAATAGGGGATAAGATGCCTAATCATGGGGGTCCCGCCACTGGGGAACCCCGTGATCTTTCACGCAGCACCCCATTACCATCAGCCCCCGGAGCATGTTTCCTCCGGGTCTGATGACTGCCGATCACGGGGCCTGAGTATTGTGACGTCACACGGAGGCAAGCCTATTGGAGGGGGCATGACAGCTAATGCAAGCCTATGGGAGGGGGCGTGGATAGGGGATAAGATGTCTTAGGGCCAGAGTACCCCTTTAAGACTGGACTGGGATGAATCACTGCCATATATCTGGATTTCTCCAAAGCATTTGATACAGTGCCACATAAAAGTCTGGTACATACACTGCTTAAAAAAATAAAGGGAACACTGAAACAACACAATGTAACTCCAAGTCAATCACACTTCTGTGAAATCACACTGTCCACTCAGGAAGCAACACTGATTGACAATCAATTTCACATGCTGTTGTGCAAATGGAACAGACAACAGGTGGAAATGATAGGCAATTAGCAAGACACCCCTTATAAAGAAGTGGTTCTGCAGGTGGTGACCACAGACCACTTTTCAGTTCCTATGCTTCCTGGCTGATGTTTTGGTCACTTTTGAATTCTGGCAGTGTAGTAGTGCAGCTCATCCAAGATGGCACATCAATGCAAGCTGTGGCAAGAAAGTTTGCTGTGTCTGTCAGCGTAGTGTCCAGAGCATGGAGGCGCTACCAGGATACAGGCCAGTACATCAGGAGACGTGGAGGGGGCCATAGGAAGGCAACAACCCAGCAACAGGACCACTACCTCCGCCTTTGTGCAGAGCTCTGCAAAATGACCTCCTGCAGGCCACAGATGTGCATGTGTCCACTCAAATGGTCAGAAACAGATTCCATGAGGGTGGTATGAGGGCCCAACGTCCACAGGTGGGGGTTGTGCTTACAGCCCAACACCGTACAGGATGTTTGGCATTTGCCAGAAAACACCAATATTGGCAAATTCGCCACTTGACACCCTGTGCTCTTCACAGATGAAAGCAGGTTCACACTGAGCACATGTGACAGAGTCTGGAGACACTGTGGAGAACGTTCTGCTTCCTGCAACATCCTCCAGCATGACTGGTTTGGCGGTGTGTCAGTAATCGTGTGGGGTGGCATTTCTTTGGGGGGCCGCACAGCCCTCCATGTGTTTGCCACAGGTAGCCTGACTGCTATTATGTACCAAGATGAGATCCTCAGACCCCTTGTGAGACCTTATGCTGGTGCGGTTGGCCCTGGGTTCCTCCTAATGCAAAACAATGCTAGACCTCATGTGGCTGGAGTGTGTCAGCAATTCCTGGAAGAGGAAGGCATTGATGCTATGGACTGGCCAGAGGAAAAGTTTCCTAGTTGCCCATAGCAACCAATCAAATCACTTCTTTCATTTTTAACAAGGTCTCTGCAAAATGAAAGAAGCAATCTGCTTGCTATGGGCAACTCAGCAACTTTTCCTCTGGATAGGTTTTGATAAATCTCCCCCAATTGGTCACTAGATTCTGGAGAAGGGTCATTGATCGAGGGTTTAATCAGGTTTAGAAGTCTTAAAGGAATTTTTTCCCCTAAAATGAGGAAAATTGGCATCTACCTCATAAGGGTTTTTTGCCTTCCCTTGGACCAACACTTATGGGTAGTAGACTGAACTGGTTGGACGTAAGTCTTTTTTAAAGGTAAAGACAAATGTTACCTTTTATAAATAAGGCCCCACGTTCACACCACAATAGCCACATTCCATTACATTGACAGATTTAAATATGCCACAAGTTAGGCCGGTTCTCGTCAGTTTTGGAGCTCTGTTCAGGGAGCTCCATGCCGGTTCTCATCAGTTTTGGCACTCTGTTCAGGGAGCTCCATCCGCTGAATCCGTTCAAATAAGTGGACCTGAGACGAGAAAAAAAATTCTTCGTCAGCTACTGCAAAACAACTGACACCAGATGGAAATCCAATGGACCCCATTCAAAGTCAGTGTGACCCATCGGTGCACATTGGTGTCCATTGAGCAACAGACCGTCCAGCTCTGTTTTTGTCTGGAGAGGGCTCCAAAATGGAGCTCTGACACAAATATGAATTTGGCCTAAAGCCACACTTTCATACGCTCTTGCACTTGTTGGTTCATTAATATTATGTGACGCTCGCAGGGCCAAATGTGACTCGCTAAAAATTTATCTATACTATTATACCCATTTTCTATATAAATTTTGAAGCTCCAAATGATAGTGCCAAGTATTTAGTAGTGTAAATGTTATTGTTTAGCCTTGTAAATGTACACATATTGTAGAAAATACTATGTAGCTTTGATAAAGAATGAAATTGCAGCAATGTACCAATAAAAAGCCACTGCAAAACCAATGATAAATTCCACCATTTGAAGAACTACTTGGAAATGCGCCATTAGATGCCAATACATGTTCCAACCAGGTTCTGATGAATGAATAAATGAAATGAATAAATTAACATGTTCATTCTTTTGGCTGAGCCAGGAATCCGTAATTTCTTTGTTGCGGAAATTCCGCTAGGAAAAAAAAAAACAGCACCACACCTTTCCCAGGTTGTGTGGGATATTTCAACTTTGCTCCATTAACTTCAGGAGAAATGAGCTGCAATACCAGACACAACCTGGGGATAGCTGAGGTGCTACTTTTAGAACAAATAAGCTCTGTTTTGCTATTTTTGGACAACACCTTTAAAAGTGACACTTTTCAGTAGGCAATCTCCCAATGGCATAGGTTGTAGCATTAGGGCCCCAATGCAAAATCTGCAACAGGTCTCAGTGTCTACTTTGGGCCATTTATAATACTAGTGTTTTGTTATGGGGCAGAGGTGCCTTTTGAGCCCCCATAGGCACCAGGGCCCTATTGTGGCTGCCCATGCACTCCTTATAGTTACGCCCCTGCAATCTCCTGATAAGCAGTTTTCAGCTTTTTTTTTTTTTTTTTTTTTTTTTTTTAAAGAGACAATTCTCGTGTGGTCCCTCCTGGTATTCTATTATCCCTCCCATGTCCCTCTCAGTATTATTTTCACTTTCTGTGCTTTTAGCATACTTCTGCCTTTACTAGTTCTTATGTACTGCCTTGTTCTTGTATGTTCTTCATTATGTTCACACATTGATTCAGAGAAGTGTGCAACTTTTCATCTCCTGAAACCCTGCCGAGTCCTCCCAATCGATACTTTGATACAGTAAAGCCTTTGTGACCTACTTTCCCTGATGACTTGGATGCCTTCCTCCCTCTTCATACTCTGATCTCTTATGTATTTCTAAAGACCCCATTTACTTCACGATTTTAGGGTTTTGCCAAAATAATTATATACTTATAGTAATAAACCAAACATAGCCTACCATTGGCTATGTTTGGTCCTTTTCCTGAACTTATAAAAACTTTTTTTTTATGGACTCAAAAAGCATAGTAGACACTTGAATGCCTTTTGAGTAAATTTGATATATGAGCTGGAAGCTGTTCCGGTGCATACAGCAAGCTGACATTGCTAAACGCAGTGTGAAAGTAGCCCGACAATGACAAAAGGGAGGGGGTAGGAAAAAAGACACAGCCTGGAGCAGTGTGTGGTCCGCATTTGGTCTGAAGCTTTAGTACAGGTAGAATGTAGAGCAGAAAAATGTAAAAAAATTATAAAGAAAATGTAAAATACTAAAATGTTAGAGCACAGTAACCCATATGCGTTAAAGGTGACTGTGGAAATGCCCAGAGACATCTATGTATGCACTCTGTCATTAGGGCTGTGCAATATATATATATATATATATATATATATATATATATATATATATATATATATATATATATATATTATATCTTGAACATTTTTGCTATTGCACTTATGGTAAATAAAAAATCTTTCTAAAAAATAAAATTTTCTATGTTTTATTTGTGTTTAAAAAAGCTGCCACTAGGTGTCTTCCTACTTGTTCAGAGCACATTTTCCCCATCTTTTGCACAGACTTTAGACTCCTGCTGGCCTGGCAGAAGTACAAAAGCAGGATATGCTGAAGGTGTGTGCGCAGCCTTATCCAATCATAGCTCATCTCACACACTGAACTGCTCTGGGCTGTGTAGGGAGTTCTCCCCTGTATGGCTTCAGATGATTTCACACTTGCTGGGTAACACCCCTTCCCAGTCTGTGGATCTGACTGAGACTTAGCAGAAAATACAGAGCAATATCAAGGTGGAAAACTAAAAAATAATAAAAATAAAGGCAGAGGGTGGTTTATTATGATGGGAGCAGTGAACTGGGAGGATTATAAAGTTTAACAAAATCATGAGAGGTACTCTTTAACCCCTTAAGGACAATTTTATTTTTACGTTTTTGTTTTTTCCTCCTTGCCTTCAAAAAATCATAACTTTTATATTTTCATCCACAGACCAGTATGAGGGCTTGTTTTTTGCATGACCAGTTGTTCGTTGTAGTGCCATCACTAACTTTACCGTAAAATGTATGGCGCAACCAAAAAAATACTATTTGTGTGAGGAAATAAAAAAAAACGCAATTTAGCAAATTTTGGAAGGTTTCGTTTTTCACGTCGTACAATTTACGGTAAAAATGACGTGTTCGTAATTCTTTGGGTCAATACGATTAAAATGATACCCATGATTATGTACTTTTCTATTACTGTTGCACTTAAAAAAAAGTATCACAAACTTTTTAACCAAATTAATACGTTTAAAATCCCTCTATTTTGAAGACCTATAACTTTTTCATTTTTCCATGTAAGCGGCGGAATGAGGGCTAATTTTTTGCGCCGTGATCTGTACTTTTTTATTGATACCATAATTGCATATATAAAACTTTTAATACATTTTTTTATAATTTTTTTTTTTTTTTGGAATAAAATGTTATAAAAAAACAGCAATTTTGGACTTATTTTTTTTTTCACGTTTACGCTGTTCACCGTACAGTATCATTAACATTATATATTAATAGTTCGGATATTTACGCAGGCGTCGATACTAAATATGTTTATAAAAAAAAAATATATATATATATATGTACTTTTATTTTATTTATTTTATTTTTTTTACACTTTTTGGGGGTGAAATGAGGAAAATGGGACAATTTACATTTTTATTGGGGGAGGGGATTTTTAACTTTTTTTTTTACTCTTAAATTTACACTTTAATAGTCCCCATAGGGGACTATTTATAGCAATCATTCGATTGCTAATACTGTTCAGTGCTATGCATAGGGCATAACACTGATCAGTATTATCGGCTATCTTCTGGTCTGCTCGATCTCAGACCAGAGCAGAAGACCAGCAGCAGAAGTCAGCGGAGGCAGGTGAGGGGACCTCTGTCTGCCGTTCTGGATGATCGAATCTCTGCGGCAGTGCTGCGGTCACTAATATGGATGATTGGATCGCCTGCTGCGCTGCCGTGGAGATTCGATCATCCAGAATGGCAGACTGAGGTCCCCTCACCTGCCTTTGCTGCCTTCTACTGGTCTTCTGTTCTGTATTGATCATGGCATCTGAGGGGTTAATGGCATACATCTGCACGATCGTGGATGTCGGCCATTATCGGCGGGTCCCTGGCTGCTATCAGCAGCCGGGACCTGCCCTGCATGGCCCAAGCATCGCTCCAATGCTCGCGGTTATGTATAGAACGTAAATGTACTACCGCACCAGGACGTACATTTACATCCTGCGTTGTTAAGGGGTTAAAGAGGAAGTCCAGTATAAAAAAACATATCCCCTATCTGCAGGATAGGGGATAAGTGTTAGATCGTAGGGGTTCCAACCACTGGGACCCCTGGGATCTCCCTCCCGATGCCGCGGCTCTCAACATGAATGCAGTGTGTCAACCACAGAACGAAGTGGTGGCCGACACGTCCCTCTCCATGCATCTCAATGGCAGAGCAGGAGATACAGCGTTCGGGTATCTCCGGGCCGTCTCATAGAGGGAACGTGTCGGCCACAGCTTTGTGCCGTGGTTGACACACTGCTGAGAGCCGGGGGGCCGGGCTGGAGATTGTGGGCCCTGTTGCTAGGGGATAAGTCTTTTTAAAACTGTATAACTCCTTTTACCTTTACGTGTCAGGATACTCTAACTCCCCAGAAATTATTATATATATTTTTAATAGAGCCTATCGTACTGGTATTTGAGGGCTAATGTTAAAATTAGGTTTGTGCAATTGTAGGCATCATTTATCTTCATGCATCAGGGATTTATATCTGTAAGCTCAGCAGGTCAATAGGCCTTGGAACAAGCAAGTTGGGACACAAAACTGTTTGCATTTGCAAATGATTGAGATTTATTAAACAATGGAAATGTAAAGCAGTTGCTCCTAGCAACCCATCTGCTCCTCGCTCTCCTATTTTCCAAGGTCCTTCGAACAACTGAAGCAGCACCTGCCCCATTTTTCCCTTTCGCTCTTTTTGATAAATGACTTCCTATGCCTATCGCGGCAGATTTGATGAATGTGGATAATGTATTTCTGAGTACCCTCAGCATTTTTTATTCCTCAATCACAGCATGCTTTTGGTCTATTGCTTTGATTTTCATTTTTTGTTTCCCCCAGATTAAAATTTTGACATCTTTTTTCAATAATAAACTTTTAGGGACAAATTTAAATGGTACCTGTCATTAGTAATAAACATTATTACATTATAGATTAGCCTATTTAAATTACCTATTATAAAATACTACTTAATAAAATTTTGTATTTTTATGTGCTAAATTTACCCTTAAAAGTTTGGCCACCAGGGGTCCTCCTTCTGGTCCTTCTAGCAGAGTGTTTCCTGCTGCAGCCTGGCAGAGACAAAAGTCAGAGAATGCAGGTGGGATCTCAGCTTCTACACAGATTTATCTTGTGTAGTAGAAAAGTTGTCCAGTTGCAATCAGATTACTTCTTCCATTTTTGAAAGGGCCTCTCAAAAATGAAAGAAGCAATCTGGTTGCTATGGGCAACTGGGCAACTTTTCCGCTACACAGGTTTTGATCAATCTCCCCCAGTGTATAGAGCTGAATATTTAAGTTCGCTTTCCCTTAAAGCTGAGCTGTAGAGCCATGGTGCCTTTAGTTCATAGTGCTGAATATTATGCCGGATATTTCTGCAGCTGCTGGGCAGAGCTGACACACTGTAGAGTTCAGTGCGGTCTAAGCCAATCACAGTCAATCACACAATGAACTGCTCTCGGCTGTGTGTTGCCCAGTGAGGGAGGAAGTTTTTCCCAGCAGGGCTTCAGATGATGTCACCTGCTGGGGAATGCCTCTGTGGAGCTGACTGAGATGGACCAGAAGATGCAGAACAATATCAAACTAAAAAATTTGGAAAATAAAAACAGGGGTTTATCATGATGGAGGGAGTGAACTGGGAGGATTATAAAATGTATTAAAGGGGTACTCCGGCCCTAAGACATCTTATCCCCTATCCAAAGTAGAGGGGATAAGATGTCTTATCGCGGGGGTCCTGCCACTGGGGACTCCCACAATCTCTCATTCCGCACCCACCTTTGTGAGCTCTCTGCAGCGCTGGAGGCTCAGAGTGTGAAGCGTTAGGACCACGGGGCAGGAGTATCACCCCCTCCCATAGACTTGCATTGAGGAGGCGTGGCGTGACATTACACGGGGCGGAGTCGTGATGTCCTAATACTCCGGCCATGTGGTCGTAACGCTTCACACTCGGAGCCTCCAGAGCTGCGGAGAGCTTGCAAAGGTGGGTGCGGAATGAGAGATTGTGGGGGTCCCCAACGGTGGGACCCCCACGATCAGAAATCTTATCCACTATCCTTTGGATAGGGGATAAGATATGTTAGGGCCGGAATACCTCTTTAAGCAGGTACTCTTTAAAGAGGACATTTGCCCTGCCTCTTATAGTAAATACATGTATTTCCTATGAAATAATCCTGGAACATATATTTACATATTAGTTGACTAGTATTACTATTTGGGGGTGGTCCTGCACACTTTCTAAAACTGCCCAATCAAAGCTGTATTGGGGCACACCCTGGACTGGTAACATCCCATTGCCAATTTTCTCATAGCTTATAACAGTATTGGAAGAAAACGGGTGAATGTGTTTCCTTGATTCATAAAGTATACCTTATCATTAAAGTATACCTTAATGTCTGTATGATATGCAATTGCACAGTAAATGGATGTTGTAAAATTAATTTCTACCAAATGAAGGTGAGCTAAACGAACTAAACAGCCGGCTACTACAAATAAGCTTTGGATGAATGTCTGTTTGGCCGTGACCAATAATGGCTAGAACAATGGGTAGATAAGCGTGCAGCTTCTGTGCTTCTCTCCAAGACTGTCCCATAAACTTACAGAACTGAGAGATAATGGGGGGAGATTTATCAAAACCTGTGCAAAGGGAAAGTTGCCGAGTTGCCCATAGCAACCAATCAGATCGCTTCTTTCATTTTAAACAAGGCCTCTGCAAAATGAAACAAGCAATCTGATTGGTTGCTATGGGCAACTGGGGAACTTTTTCTTTGCACAGGTTTTGATAAATCTCCCCCAATGTGTTTGCACATACTTTTTTCAGTGGTCAAGATATGAACACTCCGACCAATCAAAACTTCCGACAAGTGTCAATGGCACGTCTCAAGGAATTGTCTGTCTGCATTCTTCTCTTACCTAATGATTGACAGCCCTCCCTGCTTTTAGCACAAGCTTGTCTGAAATCAAGCAGGGAGGGCTGTCAGTCATCAGGCTGGAGGCATGCTTATAGATGAGTCCTTGACTCAGAGCCGCTGTGTAACACTCACATATCACATGTACAGAATGGGTATTAACTAATATGAAAATGCCAGCAGCATCACTTAAGATGTCTGATCGCAGGGGTCGGGCGCGCGATTTCTGGACAGACACCCAATATTATGTTCAGAACGCTGGGTTTGGCCGGCTGTGATCGTGACATCACTCTACGCCCCATAGTCATGAATGGAGGCGGCGTGAGACGCCCACGGCTGCCGGAACCCAGCGTTCTAAACATAATGTTCAGGACGCTGGGTATTTGAATGGAGATCGTGGGGGGAGGGGCCAGACCCCCCTGATTAGACATCTTATCCCCTATCTTTTTGGATAGGGGATAAGATGTCTAGCAACAGACTAACCCTTTAAAGGGGTACTCCACTGGAAAATATTTTTTTCTAAATCAACTGGTGCCAGAAAGTTAAACAGATTTCTAAGTTACTTCAATTAAAGAAATCTTAATCCTTCCAGCTGCTGTATACTCCACAGGAAGTTCTTTTCTTTTTGAATTTCCTTTGTGTCTGACCACAGTGCTCTCTGCTGACACCTCTGTCCATTTTAGGACCATTTTAGGAATTTCCTGACATGGACAGAGGTGTCAGCAGAGAGCACTGTGGTCAGACAGAAAGGGAATTCAAAAAGAAAAGAACTTCCTGTGGAGCATACAGCAGCTGATAAATACTGGAAGGATTAAGTTTTTTTTTTAAACTAGAAGTAATTTACAAATCCGTTTTAACTTTCTGGCACCAGTGGATAAAAAAAATGTTTTCCAGTTGAGTACCCCTTAAAGGCCTGGTTCACACAGCAGAATTTCCAAGCGAAATCTGGTGGAGTCCCATAGTTTCCAAGTAAATTCTGCTGCACCGTGTGCACGGCGGAATTTCCATACTGGAATCATCTTGGGAGGAAATTAAAATTCGGGCCTCGAACTGACATGTACATTTTTTTTCCCGTGGGAATCCACTCGGAAATGCATTGCCAGCTATTGTAACTGCGCATCTCTGCGGATGTAATGTCCGGCCAGATATTCCACTAAAAGCGTGTGAACAGGGCCTGAAGGGGTTGTTCCACAATCGGGGATTTTTGCCAAAATCACATACCTCCTCATACCTAGTGTACATGGACATCCCCATAGTAAAATAAACTTAGGGCCCGTGCACACTATAAAAGTTCCTTGTTGAAGTTCCTCTGTTAGGCTAGGTTCAGATTACGGAATCTCCGGGCAGAAAATTTCCGCCCGGAGATTCCGAGTTCCGCCTGCGCCGACTGAATTAGTCAGCGCTAGGACCGCGCGGACACTGCAGTCTCCTATAGACTGCTATGTGTTCCGCTAGGATTTCTGCCTGAAGAAAGAGCAACCGCTTTCTTAAAGGGGTACTCCGCCCCTGGCATCTTATCCCCTATCCAAAGGATAGGGGATAAGATGTTCGATCACCGCAGTCCCGCTGCTGTGGAGCCCCGGGATCTCCGCTGCAGCACCCCGCCATCATTACTGCACAGAGCGAGTTCGCTCTGTGCGTAATGACGGGCGATACAGGGGCCGGAGCAGCGTGACGTCATGGCTCCCCCCTCATGACATCACGGCCCGTCCCCTTAATGCAAGTCTATGGCAGGGGCGGAGCCATGACGTAACGATGCTCCGGCCCCTGTATTGCCCGTCATTACGTGCAGAGTGATCTCGCTCTGCGCAGTAATGATAGCGGGGTGCTGCAGCAGCGATCCCCGGGGTCCCCAGCAGCCCCCTTATCCCCCTTTGGATAGGGGATAAGATGTCTAGGGGCGGCGTACCCCTTTAAGGCGGAAATTTTTTAGCAGATTTTTCATCTGGATTTTCCGCTTCACAAATTCCGAAGTGTGAATTTTTGAACGGAAAACCATTCACTACACTATGCATTATAGTAAGCAGAATTTCTGCCGGAAATTTCAAAGCGAAAATTCCGGCGGAAATTCCGTAGTCTGAACCTAGCCTTAGGGTACATTCACACAGATTTGATGCACAGGATTTGTAACTGCAGATTAGAAGCGGGGCTCAGTCATTTAGTTTACAATGAAATCTGCTGCAGAAAATCCTGTGCATCAAATCTGCGTACGTGTGAACGTGCCCTGAATGTGTATTGAGCCAAATCCGTTCCTGCAAATTCTAAAGTAGGTTTGTCTTTACAGTTTTTTTCTCCCACTGGGATGTGCATTACTGACACCAAGAATAATTCTAGTAAAATAGTATTTCTGGTTTACAACTTTGAAAAACACAAGGTCATCTGAAAAAGCGTAAGCACTTAGCACTTTCCAGGAAACGAAAAATGATCAAAGAGGCGTTTGGTTTGTCGTACAGTGGAGAAAAAAAAAAAAAGATGTTTTAGTGGTTTAGGAAATGTACGTTCATTCACTGCGAGCGGAGTCTGTTGCCCTGTTCTGGATGTTATTTTGTGACGGGAGAATGAACGGAAGAAATAGTGCATGCACTTCTCCTGTTACTATCTTTCGTCACAAAATAACGTCCGTTATTAATAACTGGCTATAACGGGTTAAAACAGATAATGTTAAAATCCCATAAACGAATACATTTTATAGTGTGAAAGCAGCCAAACAGTGTGCCTCAATCTGTTGCAAAACTACAACTCCCAGCATGCTCGGACAGCCGAAGGCTGTCCGGGCATGCTGGGAGTTGTAGTTTTGCAACAGCTGGAGGCATGCTGTTTGGAAAACACTGCTGTATGGTATTTTCCTGGCACTGAACGCTCTTCTTGCTTCTTCTAATGCGTATATGTGCAAGTTCTATCTGGCTGCCTGCACATCTGGAAGCCGAGGGCTGTCTGGGCATGCTGGGGGTTTTGGTTTTGCAACAGCTGGAGGCATGCTGTTTGGAAAACACTGCTGTATGGTATTTTCCTTGCACTGAATGCTCTTCTTGCTTCTTCTAACACGTGTGTGTATATGTGTATATATATATATATATATATATATATATATATATATATATATATATATGCAAAACTACAACTCCCAGCATGCGGCTGTCCGGGCATGCTGGGAATTGTAGTTTTGCAACAACTGGAGGCACGCTGTTTTGGAAAACACTGCTGTATGGTATTTTCCTGGCACTGAATGCTCTTCTTGCTTCTTCTAACACGCGCGTGTGTGTGTGTGTGTATATATATATATATATATATATATATATATATATATATATATATGTGCAAGTTCTATTTGAATTCCTGTACATCTGGCAGCCAAAAGCTGTCCGGGCATGCTGGGGGTTGTAGTTTTGCAACAGCTGGAGGCACGCTGTTTGGGAAAACACTGCTGTATGGCGTTTCCCTGGTGCAAAATGCTTCTTCTAACACGTGTATATGTTTGATATCTATCTGTCTGCCTTTACATAGAAACCAGAGCTATAGCTTCCCACTCACAGCCGCATCCTGTCCTATAACTGCAGTGCGGACTCAGCAGCCTTTAGGGGGAGGGGGGGGGGGATTTTTTTTTTTCTCCCTCTTTCTTTTTATAGTTTCCTATTTTTATGTCTGCTCTTTTTCTTTCAGGAGCTCATACCTAGGTGAATGTATACGTGCTACAGTCTATGTCCGAGCAATAGGGGTTGAGTGCAAGCCATGACATTTAGAATACCTTTTTCGATGAGTGTATATACAGTGGTAACCCACTCATCCGGTGTATGTGAAGGGTCTGGGAATTTGTGAAGGGTCTGGGACTGCTTCATAAACAGCAATATACCTTTCTCCTCCACTTAAAGGGGTACTCCGCTGCTAGACATCGCAACGTCACACCACACCCCCCCCCTTCATTCTTGTCTATGGGAGGGGCGTGTTGGCTGACACTCCCCCTCCCATAGACATGAATGGAGGGGCGTGGCCACAACGTCACGATCAAGACTTCCGGAACGTTGGAGCACCGGAGTACCCCTTTAAATCAGTTTCCACATCTGTGGAGGGCGCTAGAGAGTGTCTCTGGGTTAACAGAGCAGCCTGAGCTTTGAGTATTGGGCGGGATTCACAATGGTGTAATAGGGCGTCGTTTTTCGTGTCCATATTATTGCCGCACAGTAGATCTAATAAACTGATCGGACCGACTTATCAGACCTGAGGTTAAGGTTATAGTAATGCTGGGCGGTATGACCAAAAAATGTGTATCACGGTATTTTTCAAACTTATGGCAGTTCCACGGTAACCCCCCCACCACAGAATGGACTATCAGCCGCAGGCGCTGATCTCCTTCTCTTTCTGTGAGCCGCGGGCGCTGGAAATGAATGAGTTGTGAGCCGCGGGCGCAGGACGGAGAGAAGAAACAGTCACCTCCCCCTGCAAGCGCTGAAAGCCAGTGCGCTGCAGTACTTCTGATCAGAAGTTCTCCGTCCTGCGCCCGCGGCTCACAACTCATTCATTTCCAGCACCAGCGGCTCACAGGAAGAGAAGATCAGCGCTTGCGGGTAACATGATTGCTGATAGTTCATTCGGTGGGGGGGGGGAGGAAAAGCAGAGAAGCGCCCTCGGGTCATATATGATTAATTCGAGGGGGGGGGGGGGGGGGGGCGACCGTTATTGCGGTATAGGGAAAAATTCATATCACACAGAAAAAACACACCGGTATTTGGTATGAACCAGTATATTGCCCAGCACTAGGTTATAGTTAAAATATATGCATTGTTTGTTATTATCTTCCTGTCATTTGTATGTGGAGCCCTCCAATTGTGTTCTTACAACTTACTCCATAGAACAGTGTTTCCTAACCAGTGTGCCTCCAGCTGTTGCAAAACTACAACTCCCGGCATGCTGGGAGTTGTAGTTTTGCAACAGCTGGAGGCACCCTGGTTGGGAAATGCTGCCATAGAAAATGTCTCCTGTTATAGTGGAGGGAAAAACTTTAGCTATTTCGGACTGTTCCATTCAAACACAGGCCACATGTAGACATTGTAGGTACGGCTTGGCCCTTACATGCTTCAAACACCCCCCCCCACCCCCCCTACTGTACATAATATTCCCTTTTAAAATGTAAACCCTGCCCAAATGAGCGGGTCATTGCTAATCGCTATGGCACGGCCAGTTTGAGACAGACCACCCATTTATCAGTAGAGTAGGAACCATGTCACTTGGTCATCTACTTAGCCCCTGCTTTACCTTACCAGTTACATTAACCATCTTATGGACCGATCCTTCTGCTGTTTTTTTTTTTTTTTTTTTTTTTTTTATCAACTGGTGCCAGAAAGTTAAACAGATTTGTAAAGGACTTTTATTTCAAATTCTTAACCCTTCCAGTACTTATCAGCTGCTTTATGCTCCACAGGAAGTTCTTTTCTTTTTAAATTTCTTTTTTGTCTGACCACAGTGCTCTCTGCTGACACCTCTGTCTCAGGAACTGTCCAGAGTAGGAGCAAATCCCCATAGCAAACCTCTCCTGCTCAGGACAGTTCCTGAGACAGACAGAGGTGTCAGCAGAGAGCACTGTGGTTGGACAGAAAAGAAATTTAAAAAGAAAAGAAGAAACCAGTTGATTTAAAAAAATAAATAAAAAAAAAACATTTTTGACCGGAATACCTATTCACATGTACAGTATTCTGTGCAGATTTTCTGCTGCAGATTCCAATGTAAATTAAATGAGTGAACACAGCTTCAAATCCTGCACATTAAATCTGCGCAGAATACTGTATGTGTGAATAGACCCTTAAGCAATTTTTCATCCAATACTAAACAAAATCGTGAGGGGAAAATTATGCACAATGGAATATAAAACAATACAAAACAAAATCAAACAAAGCAAAGTCACAGGTAGTGAAACAGCAGTCCTGACAGCCTACTTAAGCAGTTTAAAAAAAGAAAAATCTACCCCTCCCCACCCCCCACCTCACACATACACAAAACTGCACACGTTCCTACATACAGTTTTTATGATCCTGCATGACATACACATTCTGCATAGATGTCAGGGGCTTTCTTCTTTCTTTCTTAATGCACATATGTAATAACACTTACAAGATATCATTACATGAGAGGTGATGATTGTGTAATGTATGAAGGAAGGATCACTGCCAATTGCAGGATATTATGTAAGCAGTAATGACTCCAGCTTGTAATGTTTAATGTAAGGAATGACACAGACGTGATTGTAGACGTTCTGACTGTCAGATAAAAAGCAACTTACTGATATGTTTTTAGCCATAGTACAGAGATCTCCCCATATCAGCTGATCTCTCTCCCTTGTAGTTGTCACACTCAGATCTCCATCTCTGCTCCCCCATTTCCTCCTGTCTGCTCAGGGAAAGACCAGTAATGTGAAGATGGGCTGTCATATTACTTCTCGATTATATTTTTAAGGCAGAAGGAAGCCTTTCTCAGTCACAGTAGTTTGTTAGAACACTGATGTATAATCTGCACTTCCTGCTGCCTTAAAATCTAATGAACAGTGATGCGAGCTCCCCTCTTCACATAAATGGTCAGGTCTTAAGCAAACAGGAGGGGAGTGGGAGCAGACTGCTTTAAGAGTGTGACATGACAACCCTGTGACAAGCCAGACAGCTCAGCTGATATGGAAGATCTCTGCACCATGGCTAATAATGTTATATTAGTAAGTTGCTTTATTATACTTTTTGACACCATACATACTTTTTTTTTTGTTTGCTGGACATCCCCTTTAAAAGTTATCAGCACAACCTCCTTGCAGGTTAACGGCATTTTCAGTTGCTGTTTATGCAATCTTACAAATTCTTACAAAGAGCTAGACAAATTCTTGTAACCCTAAAGGACATCTGCAGCGTTACAAACACTTATCCCCTATCTTCAAGATAGGTGATAAGTGTTTGATCGCGGGGGGTCCAAACGCTGGGGCCTCCGGTGATCTCCTGTACGAGGGCCGCGGCTCTCCCGTGCAGGGGGCATGCCAGCCGCAGCATGACGTTGCAGCCGGCACCCCTCCTCCATTCATCTCTATGGGCGAGGCGGGCAGGCAGCATTCGTGCCTCCCCGCATCCCCCATATAACTGTATCTAGGTCGATGCTACGCGCCTTAGCGCTCACCATGAGCACTTATGGCGGCGCCCCGTTAGGGAGATCGGGGGGGGGGGGGCTCCCAGCGGTCGGACCCCCGCAATCAAACACTTATCCCCTATCCTGTGAATAGGGGATAAGTGTAATGCCGCTGCAGTTGTCCTTTAAGACCTACTACACAGGGTGATTACTGGGTGAACAGCCGATGTTACCTTGTATATTAAGTCCAGTAAGTGCTCGTTCATCATCTGATCGCATTGTTTAAGCATATAAAAACAAAAACCACTTCTCATGTAATATGGGATGTGCAGCCTACAGTGATGGAAGTAAGGGGCCATGTGAACAATCCAGCAATTGATCCTGTGCTAATCTACTTGTTCGGCCACGCTCATCGGACCCTGGTCTACCTGTGTATTACTGTTAACAGAACCCCTCCAAATGTGGGGGCATTTTTATTGATGTATCTATGATCTATAGAAGGTATTTATCCTGGCTTCAATAATCCAAGCAGGTATTTTATGCCTCGTTATGTAAAACTTTACTGGATTTTTGTTTCTCTTGCTTCTTTTGGATTCATAAGATTTTTTTTTTTCTTTTTATACTAAACTGAGCTGCTATTGTTGTAGTATTTTTATTCCGTGTGGTCCTGATCTAGTTCAGTCAGTAGGCCATAGCCTTGCTTGATTATTAACACAGCTAGCGAATGTTTAACCACAGTTCACACACAAATGATGGATTTTTGTTCTCTTTTACATTTAATACCAAGTTCCCACAAGAAATGAAGCACATTTTTAAAGTTTGATCGAAATATTTATTAACGTGGTCCCCAACCTGAAAATGTAAGTTTCTTCACTATGAAGGCTCTTATATACTGCAGGTACTGTAACTCAAAGAACGGGAGGACCCCCGACTGTGATTTCTCTAAGAAAGCCAATGGTTTCCTCACTAGTTTGAGGGGCTTTTGTATCGTTGGATCATAACCATGTGACGTAGAATAAATGTGTTGTTGTGTATGTCTATAATCTGAGTCGACTTGTCACTATCACCATTTATACTTTTATGATTTTTATAGAATTTTCCATTTTGCTATCTATATTTTATAATGATGTTGCACATTTTTTTTTTACGTTTTGATTCTGGCCACAAGGTCTAGAACTAAGCCTGTTCTGTACCGATCGTTTCTCTGGTACCCTTTTCCTCTCCAGTAGAGAGAGAGAACAGTGGACCCACCACCATTTACTGCAGAGATCAGCATCTCCTCCTCCCTGTGGAATGAAAAGGTCACAGAGAATGCTCAGTAACGACTGCAGTTCATTGTCATGGGACGGGTCCTTTCTATTGCCTATTGCTGACTATGTCGGTGGATCCTGTCATAAAGTGTATCACTAAATGCTGATAAAAACAGCTCGGGCAAGATGACAGCCCCCATAATAATGTACAGAAAAATAAAATAAATAAAAATGACAATCAGAAAATAGAAGCAGATTAAAAATAAAACATGTTTCAATATCTTCTTCTAACCAGGAGAAAAAAATTTAGGCGACACATTCCCATTAAAGGGGTTCTCCACTCCTAGACATCTTATCCCCTATCGAAAACATAGGGGATAAGATGTCTGATTGCGGTGGTCCCGCCACTGGGGACCCTCGCAATTTCCTTGCTGCACCCGGCGTTCGTTTAGAGCGTCTGGTGCAACACCGGAGGCTCGTAATGTCACAGTTGCGCTCCATCAATGCAAGTCTATGGGAGGGGGCGTGACGCCCCCTCCCATAGACTTGCATTGAGGGAGCACGGGCGTGACGTCACGAGCGGGGCGCAACTGTGCCATCACGAGCCTCCGGCGCTGCACCCGACGCTCTAAACGAACGCCGGGTGCAACAGGGAGATTGCGGGGGTCCCCAGTGGCGGGACCCCCAAGATCAGACATCTTATCCCTTATCTTTTGGATAGGGGATGCGATGTTTAGGGACGCAGTACCCCTTTAAGGTAGCCCTACATGTTCATGTTTTCTAAATGGACGATAAGCTGATGCCAGACTCCTCTTCCTAAAAACAAAGGGATAAATCCAACATGCTCGATCCTTCTCTCCGCTTACAATATATGTTGAGGGAGATTCAGGCGGCCCCCATATACATACATCACATTAGATGGTATGCTGGTCCTGCCCAAAAATGACAGATTTGGCTGGCATATGTTTCATTTGTAGGGGGGCATTGAGAAGACCTGATACCATGGAACAGTTTAAGATTAGATCTCTAAGGTATAAAGAGAGTGCAGAAAAACTGTACGGCGCTGTTCCTAATAGAACTCCCAAGGAAATCACTAAAAAGATTTAATAAGCCACTTGAAAATCCACCTCAAATTCTGCTCAAAATCTGCATGGCCACATGTCCATGTGAACAAGCGCTTATTGTTCTGGACAAATGAAGGTCAATACGGGTTTCTGATCAAGTAGTTGACGGACTTCACAGTTGTGTTGAAAAAAAGATTACTCAACATTTTTAGCCTCGGTTAGATGGTACAGTATATGCAGGGAGGCTGTGGGGCAAATGGAATGTTATATATATATATATATATATATATATATATATATATATAATATATGCTTTTTTCCCATTTGTATGTTCATCCAGCTATATGTATGTGAGTTTGTCCATCCGAGGTTCTTCATTTTCTCTAGCCCAGAAATAGCCGGTAATCTTGGCAGTCCAGCTCTGAGGATTTGTGCGTTAGGGAATGAAACACTTAATTTAATGCTCAATAAGAGGAATTAATTCTGGCCACAAAGGAAATACTTTGTCCTTTGGATTTGTGACCTGAAGGCGACGCAGCTGTGTGAAGAGTTGGCTGCCTGAGCAGCACTTGCTCTATCGTATTAGCGACACATTAAGGCTTAAGGCTTTAACAGACTGCGTGCCACAGCTTGGTATGGAAATATGGAAAATTGTGGGGCTTTTATTAACCTTTTCTTATTTGACTATTAGGAGCAATGTTATTTACTGCTGCCCCCACCATTGCAGACGCATGTGCATTACTAAAGGTCAACTGCTCTTGTTGAAATAATGTAAATAAATAAATTAAATAACTAAAAAATAATAATAAGAAGAATATATGTATTTGTGTGTGTGTGTGTGTGTGTTTCTTATCTTTCTAGATCTTAAGATACCACACGCCTTAGGTTAAAGGGGTACTCCTCTGGAAAACATTTTTTTTTTTTAAATCGAGTCTCCTCAGCTGCTGCATCTTAAAGGGGTACTCCGGTGGAAAACAATTATTATAAAAAAACTTTAAACCAACAGGTGCCAGAAAGTTAAACAGATTTGTAAATTACTTCTATAAAAATTTTTTAATCCTTCCAGTACTTAGCTGCTGATCCACAGGAAGTTATTTTCAATTTGAATTTCCTTTCTGCCTGACCAGAGTGCTCTCTGCTGACACCTCTGTCCATTTTAGGAACTGTCCAGAGCAGAATAGGTTTTCTATGGGGATTTGCTTGTACGCTGGACAGTTCCTAAAATGGACAGAGATGTCAGCAGAGAGCACTGTGGTCATGCAGAAAGGAAATTCTAATTGAAAATAACTTCCCGTGGATCATAACAGCAGCTAAGTACTGGAAGGATTAAGATTTTTTATTTTTTTTTATAGAAGTCATTTACAAATTTGTTTTATCTTTCTGGAACCAATTGATAAAAAATGTTTTCCAGTGGAGTACCCCTTTAAAAGTTGGTGAAATTGGATAATTTCAATCAATTTAATCTTCGCCAATGGAAATTTTACAAGAGACTGTTATTGTCTGAAAAGTAGTCGGCAATGGCCCGTAGAAAGAATATTGTGAATGATCTTTCAGATAACAATGTTCTCAGAAAGTTCCAACATATAGAAAGATCAATCGTCCTTCGCCCAGTGTTGTTGATCATGTGTGACCAGTTAGAACAACTTTAATGGCCAATAAGGACTAAAATGTGTATGGCGGCATCTGTGAAACTCATTTATTAGACAATTGTTTAATCATCAACCTACCTTTGCCTAATGTACACGGCCACCTTTATACAGGATCCAAGTGCATATAAATACTGAATATACTCACATCCAAGTGAAAAGCAAACAATTCAGACAATAGATGGAAGGGGGGCTTATCATTTCCCATAGTATAGCGCCCCCAGCAGATCTGTTTTAGTATGACGTTCATATGAACCATTGTAAGTTTGATGACTAGTGGTGTCTCGTGTTCCCGGAGAAGTCTCTTTAAATAAATAAGTGGACCCAGACACACAGATGTTATTGTCATGGGCATCTGCCTCACGTGCAGCTGGAGGAGACGGGCACATGGAGAAAATGTGTCCTAATTAAAAGTGAGGAGACAGAACAAAAGTCACGCTGTGTGCTAAAAATAGCAGCCCCTCAATGTACCGCAATGTGCGCTGCCTGCTAGTGTATTGTCTGCAAGGAAAGCCCATCTTTGTCACACTACACACTAAATGACAACTACAGGAGCATTAATAGGTTGCATTTAAATATACAATCTATATCCCTCAAGTTACATTAGCCTCGGGTATTTTTTAACTTAGTCGTCTTTTCCCAACATTGGTTACTTATAACCATATATCCAGCCAAACAGTATATGCATTTTACTGGTAATACCTGTGACTCCACATACTACATAGAGAGCAAGTAGAGCCACAGTGTATTAACTGTATAGCTGTCTACTACAGACTGTATATATTGTACTGCACTGCATCTACTGTACTGCTGTGTGCTCCACATAGTATGCTGCTTTCTACCAGAACTATATGTACTGTACTGCTCTCTGCCTGTACTATATCCTGCAGCACTCTCTTCCTGTACTGTACTGCTCTCTGCCTGTACTATATCCTGCAGCACTCTCTTCCTGTACTGTACTGCTCTCTGCCTGTACTATATCCTGCAGCACTCTCTACCTGTACTGTAATGCTCTCTAGTTGTGCTAAATGCTTCACCTACATAATTGGACACAAATCCTAATCTAAAACAATACTCCTTTATTATGTGTCAAAAATCTAATTCAAATTAAAAGTACTGGGAGACCCTCCCACATTAAAAAAACACCCACCCTTCCCAGCCAGTTTACTCGCACTAAACCAATCACACTGGGGGAGATTTATCGAAGGATTTAGACTGGTTTTTCCCGTCTAAATTTGTCGCACAGAAAGTCACAGTCTAAATATGTGCGACTTTTCTGCGACTTTTGCTGTAGAGGATTTTTAGAACATGATGCATGCAAGTCTATTTTAGACGGAAATGCAATGGAAAATGCATTGGTGCTGAATTTATCAAGTGCGACTTTTGTGCGACAAGTCGCATCTGCCCAAAATACGCTGAAATGTCAGACCATGTTGGAGCAGGTCTAAATGCAGGTTAAGCTGTAGACCCTGAAGTCTGAGCACAGAATTTATCAAGGGCTGTGAGACCTTTGATAAATTAGGAGTACAATAGACAGGAGACTACCACATACGCTGGTCTATAAGCATACCCAGAATAGACTAGATTAGGAAATGTACCCCACTGAGTTATAATCTGGGTAAACCAGATTAAAATTAGATATAATTCACCCGGATCCGTGGTCGGGTTTCTGAAACCTGTTTGTAGCCATCATAGCTAAAATGTTAATCGCTGGCTTGCGCAATGGAAATGGGAACCGGCATACCCAGCAACCCTGCCTCCTTGCCAGGTCCCACCTCCAGTAGGCAAATCCAGCTATTAACATATTAGCAGTGCCAACTAATAACATGTCTATATCTGGAACTGGACCACAGATCCGGGTAAGTTATATCTGAGTTATATACAGTGATTGTGCTACATTGATGCCTACTCCTTAAAGGGGTATTCCAGGAATTTTTTTATTTGACTATGCTACAGGCTATAAAGTTAGTGTAGTTCATAATATAGTGTCTGTACCTGTGTGTGACGGTTTTCTCATAATTCTTCCTTGAATTTCCCCCCAATATTTATTTTTAACAGCATACAAAATGACTGTTGTCTCAGATTTTTCCCAGGTTGCAATGTGGCAGAGACCTGACTCACTAGTCAGCTGATGACAGGTAGCATGTCTGCTTCAATGGGTGGAGCGATTGCTTGGTGGGAGAGAGATCAATCTGCAACTAATGCAACAGCTGTAGGCACCCTGAAAACCACAGGTCTTTTGAATGGATGTAGCTCATTTATGTTTCAATGGGTGGGGTGGCTGATGTGTGGGAGGGAGGAAGATGGAATTATGGGATTTGTAGGCAAAAAAAAGAAAACTCAAACAGGAAATACCAGTTCACAAAAAGCTAGCCACAGTATTATGGTAATCTCACAACATAGCCATTAAGCCCCAAAACAAGCACAGATCCTTCCTAAGCATGTCCATTACTGTCTGCCAGGTAAGTACTAAAATCACCTTATGGTGGAGAACCCCTTTAACAGTATAGTATTTGGTAACTCTGGGATTTTTAATAAATAAGGAGTATTGGATTATGTTTTATATAATGATGGTGGATTTTGTAGGTTATGATACTTGTGTTTCATGTACTGCACTACTCCCTACCTGTGCTGCATATACTGCACTGCTTTCCACTTGTGCTACATATACGGAACTGTAGTGCACTGTGCCACATGCGCTGTAAAGTTCTCTACTGCTACATGCATTATACAGTTTTCTATCTCTGCCACGTGCACCGTACTGTTTTCTACCTGGGGCAGGATGGGTAAATGGGACAACATAATCAATTCCACCATAAAAAAATTATAATAAACATTCATTACTTTACTTCATGTTACTAAATCATAAGTGAACACTCAATCCCAAATAAAAGATTTAAAAAATGGAAATTTTTATTTAATGGGGTACTTCAGTGGAAAACAGTTTTTTTTTTTTTTTTTTTTTTTAATCAACTGGTTCCAAAAAGTTAAACAGATTTTGTAAATGACTTCTATTTAAACCGCTTTTCTGATCAACAACCTCCGTAAATCTTTGTCCTATTTTCCTGTCCCCTTTCCCTTATCCCCTCCTTTCCCTTCCTCCCCCTTTGAGTCTTGTTTATTGTTTTAAGGCTGGGTTCACACCATGTTTTTGCAATACAGTTCCCATATCAGGTTTTTGATAAACAACGGATTCCTCAAAACCTGACTAAACTGTATCAAAACGTGTGTGCAAATTTTAATTAGTATTTGGTTTGAAAAATGATGTCCGGTTACAGCCGTTTTTTAAGAAAAAAAACTATACGTTTTTAACTTTTCACTCCATTATGAATAAAGTTTCACTTGTTTGATTGCATTTTTTTTTTTCTTGGAACTTCAAAGTCAAAAACCGTATGGTGAAAACTGGATGGAACCATGACTCCCATGTGTTAAAAAAAAAAAAAGATACATTTCAATATGGTTTTTCACTCGGACAAAAAACTGACAAAACCGTACAGGATGCAAAACGGACACAACCTGATGCATCATTTGGCATACGGTTTTCAATGGAGAGTCAATGCTTACGGTTTTCAATGGAGAGTCAATGCTTACGGTTTTCAATGGAGAGTCAATGCATATGGTTTTCAATGGAGAGTCAATGCATATGGTTTTCAATGGAGAGTCAATGCATATGGTTTTCAAATTGAAAACGTATGCGGGAACTGTATTGCAAAAACTTGGTGTGAACCCAGCCTGAGTCTCGTGGTCTTTGTGTGGTCCTCTCCCTTCCCTCCCTTTGTATATGTAGTTTGTTGGATGGCTGTGTTTGTCTGTTTGTTTGGTTGGTCTCATTGGTTGTTGGTTCTCGTCACCCTGAGGGGTGGTATGTTCTCCCGTCTATTCTTTACGTGCATGTATGGATGCACCAATTGATATGGTATACCTTTCCCAATATGTTGTGGTTTTTCTGAGCCCATAATGTAACCTTCGGACTGTTTTGGGGTCTCAGACCTCTTGTGATGTTGTTTGCTGTTTATTCTTGTCACTCTTTTTTATTGTATGAAAAACAAAAAATTATCAATAAAAATTACAGTTAAAAAAAAATAAAATACTTCTATTTAAAAATCTTAATCCTTCCAGTACTAATCAGCTTAGCAGCTACAGAGGAAGTTGTGTTATTTTCTCTCTGACCACAGTGCTCTCTGCTGACACCTCTGTTCATGTCAGAAACTGTCCAGAGCAGGAACAAACCCCCATAGCAAACCTCTCCTGGTACCCCTTTAAACAGTCCCTTTTAGCTAACACTTTAGGCATTATCAAAAGCAGGTATTTAGAGAGTGGGACCAGGTTTTAGTATGATAGACTCTTCTACAATCATCAAGATGACATTTATGTGACCAAAGGGAAGTCGGGACATTTCTTGTTCGTTTTTTGCTTTTATTACTGTGTATTTGTTATTTGCAGCTCTATGGCAGAGCCGGAGCGCTGCCTTCGGCAATCTCCTGCTCTGCCTCAGCGATGTATTGAAAGGGCGTGTCTGCACCGGCTATCTGGGCAGTGAGTCGGGGCCCCGTACAGGAGATCGCTGGGGGCCCCAGCGGTCAGACCCCCCGCGATCTGAAACTACATTTTTCAGCAATGGACTACCCCTTTAATTCCCCTTCTAGCATATGGCATAGAAAAGTCATTGTGTATAATGCTAGTTCTGTCTACTGTAGTGCCCTCTTCTATGGGTGGGAGAATCACTAATGCAGACAGTAGTAGGAAATAGAGAGACAACAGAATGTAACTCTTCATGATGCGGTTTATGCTGATCTGGAGCTTTCCAGATGCCCCTTGTAGTTGTCAGAATTCACATACCTTAGTTTTACACAGTCATTATTCTTCTTACCTATAGTTTGTAGGTGTGTGAAAATGAAGCAGTCCACTCAATTCTAGTATGTTTTTCTAGTCAGATGGGACATTTCTGCAGAAACAATGGTTTAATGGGAAGTCTTTGCAGTGAAATCTGCTGATGCATGTATTAATTCTAGTATATCTTTTCCAATAGGACTTTGAGCTTGAACTTCCATGGTAACCTACTCTACTGTGTGTGTGTGTGTATGTATATATATGTGTGTGTGTGTGTATATATATATATATATATATATATATATATATATATACATATACACACACACACCAGCAGAAAGTAAACTTAGTTTATATTCAGGTGTCAAGTCTGTGATGTGTAGACACTTTATTTGCCAAATGGATGCAAAATAAGTTTCCCTGTTGATATGCAGAAGTAACATAGTTCATAAGGTTGAAAAAAGACCAGAGTCTATCAAGTTCAACCTATAACCCTAATGAGTCCCAACTGAGTTGATCCAGAGGAAGGCAAAAAAAAACTCATACTAGAGGTAAAAATTGCTTCCCTACTCCAAATATGGCAGTCAGAATAAATCCCTGGATCAACGTTTTGTACCTACAAATCTAGAATCCATAAGCTGTAATGTTATTCTCCAAAAATGCATCCAGGCCCCTTTTGAACTCTTTATATAGAGTTCACCATGACCACCTCCTCCAGCAGAGAATTCCACAGTCTCACTGCTCTTACAGTAAAGAACACCTGTCTGTGCTGGTGTAGAAACCTTCTTTCCTCTAAACATAGAGAATGCCCCCTTGTTATACAGGGTGGGCCATTTATATGGATACACTATAATAAAATGGGAATGGTTGGTGATATTAACTTCCTGTTTGTGGCACATTAGTATATGTGAGGGGGGAAACTTTTCAAGATGGGTGGTGACCATGGTGGCCATTTTGAAGTCGGCCATTTTGAATCCAACTTTTGTTTTTTCAATTGGAAGAGGGTCATGTGACACATCAAACTTGTTGGGAATTTCACTAGAAAAACAATGATGTGCTTGGTTTTAATGTAACTTTATTCTTTCATGAGTTATTTACAAGTTTCTGACCACTTAGAAAATGTGTTCAATGTGCTTCCCATTGTGTTGGATTGTCAATGCAACCCTCTTCTCCCACTCTTCACACACTGATAGCAACACCGCAGGAGAAATGCTAGCACAGGCTTCCAGTATCCGTAGTTTGAGGTGCTGCACATCTCGTATCTTCACAGCATAGACAATTGCCTTCAGATGACCCCAAAGATAAAAGTCTAAGGGGGTCAGATCGGGAGACCTTGGGGGCCATTCAACTGGCCCATGACGACCAATCCACTTTCCAGGAAACTGTTCATCTAGGAATGCTCGGACCTGACACCCATAATGTGGTGGTGCACCATCTTGCTGGAAAAACTCAGGGAACGTGCCAGCTTCAGTGCATAAAGAGGGAAACGCATCATCATGTAGCAATTTCGCATATCCAGTGGCCTTGAGGTTTCCATTGATGAAGAATGGCCCCTCTATCTTTGTACCCCATATACCACACCATACCTTCAATTTTTGTGTTCCAACAGTCTTGGAGGGATCTATTGAATGTGGGTTAGTGCCAGACCAATAGTGGTGGTTTTGTTTGTTAACTTCACCATTCACATAAAAGTTTGCCTCATCACTGAACAAAATCTTCTGCGTAACCTGAGGGTCCTGTTCCAATTTTTGTTTTGCCCATTCTGCAGCACCTGAAACTATGGATACTGGAAGCCTGTGCTAGCATTTCTCCTGCGGTGTTTCTATCAGTGTGTGAAAAGTGGGAGAAGAGGGTTGCATTGACAATCCAACACAATGGGCAGCACATTGAACACATTTTATAAGTGGTCAGAAACTTGTAAATAACTCATGAAAGAATAAAGTTATGTTAAAACCAAGCAGATCATTGTTTTTCTTGTGAAATTCCCAATAAGTTTGATGTGTCACATGACCCTCTTCCTATTGAAAAAACAAAAGTTGGATTCAAAATGGCCGCCATGGTCACCACCCATCTTGAAAAGTTCCCCCCCTCACATATACTAATGTGCCACAAACAGGAAGTTAATATCACCAACCATTCCCATTTTATTAAGGTGTATCCATATAAAGGGTCCACCCTGTAGATACAGTCCTGAGTATAAATACATCATGGGAGAGATCTCTGTACTGCCCCCTGATAATTTATACATAGTAATTAGGTCTCCCCTAAGCCTTCTTTTTCTAAACTAAATAACCCTAATTCTGATAATCTTTCTGGGCACTGTAGTCCTCCCATTCCCCTTATTACCCTGGTTGCCTGTATTTAAACCCTCTCCACCTCCCCTATATCTTTCTTGTACACTGGTGCCCAGTACTGTACACAGTATTCTATGTGTGGTCTGACTAGTGATTTGTACAGCGGTAGAATTATTTCCTTGTCGTGGGCATCTATGCCCCTATTGATGCACCCCATGGTTTCATTTGCTTTGGCAGCAGCTGCCCGACACTGGTCACTACAGCTGAATTTACTGTTAACTAAGACTCCCAAGTCCTTTTCCATGTCAGTCGTCCCAAGTGTTCTCCCATTTAATACATAATCCCAGCCCAGAATTTTCCACCCCATGTGCATTACCTTACATTTATCAGTGTTGAACCTTATCTGCCACTTCCCAGCCCAAACCTCCAACCTATCCAGATCCATTTGTAACAGTGCACTGTCCTCTATAGTGTTTATCGCTTTACAGAGTTTAGTATCAACTGCAAAGATTGCTACTTTACTATTCAACCCCTCTACAAGGTAACCCCACTAGTAACAGTCACCCAATCAGAATAAGTACCATTAATAACCACCCTCTTTTTCCTATCAATGAGCCAGTTACTTACCCACTTACACACATTCTCCCCCAGCCCAATCCTTCTCATTTTATGCACCAATCTTTTATGTGGCACTGTATCAAATGCTTTGGAAAAATCCAGGTATATGACATCCAGCGATTGCCCCTGGTCCAGTCTGGAGCTCGCCTCCTCAGAAAAGCTGAACAGGTTAGTTTGACAGGACCGATCCCTCATAAACCCATACTGATATGGAGTCATACATTTATTTTTATCAAAATAGCATCTCTTAGAAAACCCTAAAAAATTTACATACAAATGAGGTTAAACAGGCCTATTATTCCCAGGGTCACCTTTTTGACCCCTTTTTAAATATTAGCACCACATTTGTATATGCCAGTCCTGGGGAACCTTCCCTGTCACCATATTGAATATTAAAAATAGGGTTCTGTCTATTACATTAAGTAATTCCTTTAAAACACGGGGGCGAATGCCATCTGGACCTGGTGATTAGTCTATTTAGATTTTTTTTGTATGCGGCACTGTACTTCTTCCTGGGTTAGACAGGTGACCTGTACTGCAGAGTTTACCTTATCTTGCTGTATTTTACCTGGCATTTCATTTTCCTCTGAATACAGTGGAGAAGAATTTGTTTAATATATTTGCTTTTTCCTGATCCCCTGTCAATAATTTCTTCCTCACAGTAGACTGCACTAGTCGATAGAAGGGGATCCAAGCAGACCACTTTTTTGATATAGTATTGATGTACATTTGACGGCACTCTTCCTAAAGTGCACATGGGGCATAAACTCTTAACACAGTGGCCATTGTTATCTGTTCTATATCTTCAAAATAGCAAATCTAAAACACTATAACTTGGTAAACGTTTAGATATCTAATGGTGGGTTCACACTACGTCAGTAACCTGTCAAAATGGGATGCCGACATACCTGCAGAGGCCTCATTGGCTTCAGTGGCAATGTGAAGTCGGCTAGTGACTGTTCAGGGCATTACATATTGTACTTGGAGGCTTCACACCATGCTTTTGAGTCTGTCAATGACCTGAATGTAGTCAGCTAGTGGCTACATTCGGGCCATTGAAGTCATCGGGGCCCATGCCTAGCCATACACTTATGGGTCGGCATTCTATTTTCACAGGTTGCTGATGTATAGAGTGCACAATCGTTGGGTGATCCAAGCCAAAGAAATGTGACATGCAAAGAGAGCTACAAACCAATAGCGTCTTTAGTTTACCTTTTTTTTTTTTAAGCTTTTTAGCGTATCATACTTAAGTGTTATAATAAACGTTTACAAAATTACAACATTCATCTGGTTTGTGTCAGTAAACCTCATTCCAGAAAAGCAGAAAGAGTTACACATCCTTTGGCGAATGGAAGACAATAGGGTGGATTGTTTGCGTCTCTGGCTCCTGAATGCTGATTTAATGGAAAATAAAATGCATAAAAACACAATAGAAAATGTAAGTTATCTACTGGGGAACTCTGATAGCGGGGAGGTAGCTTATCATAGCGAGCAGCTGGATTACTTTCTGGGGGGGGGGGGGGGGTTTGTAAGGGAAAGTTTATATTGACACGCAGTGCTGCGTATTGAAGTCCATTGTTCTGTATGTCTGTGTAATGTTGCAGCTAAAACTGTCACAGTGATGCTATCTCATTTCCTAACATGTAGGGGGTATGTTGTCCTTCCATGAGCAAGTGTTTTGTACCCCTCCTGTACAATAAAGGCTATTTCTTTCATTTTAATCACACACTATGCTTTTTGGAGTGATAACTCAGAACTGCAAAAGCATATCCATCGTTTCTAGGATATTAAAGGGGTACTCCGCGGCTCAGCGTCGGAACAAAATGCTTAGAGCCGGTGTGAGGTGCAGAACTGCATCCTATGCTCCTCATCTTAGCGGTCTGTAGATTTCCTAAGATACAGTGAGGGGGATACAGAGCTGGGAGGGAAGCAGATGTGCATTTCCTTCAGCACTGTGCACACTTCCCTCCTCGCACCTCCCTCAGCAGGAGGGATGTCAATTTTCACAGACCGATCCTGTCACCTCAGCCCATCTCAGGGCGAGAGGAGGGACGTGGATTTTCACGGACCCGCTCTGTGACGTGGATTTTCACGGACCCGCTCTGTGACGTGGATTTTCACGGACCCGCTCTGTGACGTGGATTTTCACGGACCCGCTCTGTGACGTGGATTTTCACGGACCCGCTCTGTGACGTGGATTTTCACGGACCCGCTCTGTGACGTGGATTTTCACGGACCCGCTCTGTGACGTGGATTTTCACGGACCCGCTCTGTGACGTGGATTTTCACGGACCTGCACCTGTCAGCAGGAGGGAGGTAGATTTTCACAACCCCGCTCACACGGTGCAAGCACAGCTGTAAAAATCTACATCCCCGAGTGGGGCTGAGGTGACAGGAGCGGGGCTGTGAAAATTTACATCCCTCCTGCTGAGAGAAGTGCGAGGAGGGACGTGTGTACGGGGCTGAGGGAGGTGCAGAGTTGTGTCCTGCCCAGCTCTGCTTTCCCCTCCCCTGTATCTTGTCAAATCTCTGAACAGCTAAGGAGAAGAGCTAACGCAGAACTCTATTCACACCGGCGCCGGGGGCGTGTGATGTCACGGCCCGCCCCCTCCCATAGACTTGTATTGAGGGGTGGGCCATGACGTCACGAGGGGCGGGGCCGTGATGTCATAAACCCCCATGGCTCGAAGGGTTCGTAACATTTTGTTCCAAACGCTGAGCAGTGGAGTACCCCTTTTAAGCATATCCATCTTTTCTAGGGTACTGTACCAGTTTAAAGGGAGCTTTGCAGCCTTTCTCTCTCTCTGCTTTTTGTTTATTTGCTTCATAAATGCAAAATTACTAACAACATTCTTAAAATGTTTATGAAGTTTTCCTGCTATGTTATTACTATAGTGTCTTTGTAACGCCTTTACATAGCTTGTTATCCTGCTGCTTCTGACATAGATTACTCAACACTCTGCCCCTGCCTGTGCCGACTTTCTCTGCTTTGTAGGTTATCGATGTTAGTGGAAAACCCCTTCTATGCTTTAGTGATGTAACTCTGGGACAGATTGCTTGTAAGTCAAGAAACATGGCTCCATAGAAGAAGGAAAACAATATGCACAGTTAATACACTTGGTGAAAATACACTTTGTGATCAACGGCTTGTGGAAGCTTCTGCCATTATGCCATTTGGACATCACTGAGGAGGTTTCCCACTTCTATTTATGAACATTTTCTAAGCAGCAACCTTTAGTGCACTTTGAGGGTACATTCAAATGCACCTAATCTGTTGCAGATTTCTGTTACTTATTAATATTGATGAAATCCGCAATGTGAAATCTTCAGCGATTAAGTACATGTGAAAATAGCCTAAAGGGAACCTGTCATCACTTTCGTGCTGCTTGAACCACAAGTCATAAGGGTGGTCTCCGGCGGCTTCTCCCCACCCTACTGGCTGCAGTACTTTCCCGGTTTGGGTATAGGGAGGGATCGATCAATCAAGGCTGGCTGGACCAGGACTCGTGCTTCAGGCAGCATGGAAGTTATGACAAGTTCCAAAGTTTAACTACAATCAAATGGGTCCCAGGGCAAATTTTGGTTTTAGATCCCCCCACCCCCAATATTGTGACCCTATAGAAGTAGATACCATCACACAGTAGCTGAATAATATCTTTATATTGTTACTGAATTAAATACAATATACACCAATTACCCCATATAGCAGTAGATACCAGCACTGACTCACAGGGGACGTCCTCTTGGAGTCATTCTTTCCTTTATCTTCTCCAAACCGCCATGGTGACTTCTTCCAGCCATGATCATTTTCTGCAGAATCTGCCAGAAAAAAAAAATCTAAGGCTTCTTTCACACTGCCGTTAGTAGCCCATTGGGCCCGTTGTTGCCCATTGCTTCCCGTCATGAGAACTGCCGTTAAAGTCAGAAAAAAAAAACAAAAAAACTTTTGGCCGTGTGGAAGGGGCCATAGGCTCCTTTCTTTTCCAACACTCATCCCGCTTGTATACAATCTCCCCAGCTATAGTTCCCCAAACGGTAATAATGTTCCCCTTCGTGCTCCCACACAGTAAAAGTGGGCAGGTAATTAGGTCCCCTATAATTAATGTCTCCCACATAAGTTGGATAGTTCCCCCATTAGGCAGATATTTCTCATCAGATTTCTGTGCAGATAGCCCCCTTAGTAGGCAGGTAGTCCCCAGATTATCCCGGAAGCTCTCTGCGACCTACACTAATTGCTGTACTCGCTGGTCTGGGAATCTGGGCTAAGTGTCCTGGATTTCCCAACTATAGCATTAAAAAGTTGACTGGGCACCATAGCGGGGGGTGTAGTCTGACTATATGGTAGGTTACTCTTGTCAAATTAGAGGAAATACAGTGGACCAAAAAAATGGATTGTGGGACGTGTTCTATAAGAAAAAATAGCTTTTGTTAGACCGCAGTAAACACTGGCACCGGCTACGCACATCTTATAATTGCCAGTGTGCCCATCCCTTACAGGGTTAAGATTGCGATTAAGGTGTGAGCCGAGCCGTCTTCCGGTGTACTGCCTTATATGTACACACAAGTCCTGGCAGTGCATTGTCTATATAGAACCAGGGTGGGTGCTGGCACCATACCTGCACTTTGTATATAAACTGTAAACCCTTTTCCAACACAGAATTACAAGCAGCCTTTTTATCACCCTGAAATATTCAGGCTGTTATAATGGAGGTAGGAGGAGGCCCAGCTGTGTGTGGGAGAGGGGAGAACAGTGTGTAACTAAGCTATGAAATTTCCATTAACTCTCCCCGTGTGAGCTATTAGTCCATTGTAACCCTCCAGTGATCGCCCCATGCCCTGCACACATCAGCGCTTTGTCAGCAATTTAGTAATCATAGTTGGTGATCAGATGCGGCCCCCAATGGTTAGTAGATGGTCACTCTTCTGACATGCCAGCAGTTTTCTATTAACCCCCATAGTGGTGGTATATATTATATTGTAAAACAAAAATAGAGAAAAAGAAACACAGCCGCACATCCACAATTTGTATTTTGATCTACCGTATTTTTCGCCCTATAGGACGCTCCGGCATATAAGACGCACCCAATTTTAAATTGAGGAAAATCTAGAATACAATGTAAAGTATAGGTCACAGTGATCTTCAACCAGCAGACCTCCAGATGTTGCAAAACTACAACTCCCAGCATGCCCGGACAGCCAACGGCTGTCCGGGCATTCTGGGAGTTGCAGTTTTGCAACAGCTGGAGGCCCGCTGGTTGAAGATGCCAGGAGTTGTAGTTTTGCAACATCTGGAGGTCTGCAGGTTGAAGACCACTGGTATAGGAGGTAATACTCATGTGTCCCTGCCGCTCCGGATCCGTCACCGCTGCCCTGGATGTCGCCCTCAATCGCTTTCGCCGCATCCCCAGGGTGTCCCCGTAGCTCCGGAACGTCTCTGCTGCCCAGTATCCTCGCTCTCCATCGCCGCCATCACGTCGCTACGCACGCCGCTCCTATTGGATGATGGGGCAGCGTGCGCGACGACGACGAAGGAGAGCGCCGGCCATGCAGTGGATCCCGGCACAGAGCAGACACCGAGGAGGCAGGTAAGATCCCTCCCGGTGCAGCCGGGTTAGTGTCACTTTCCCTTCAGACGCGGCGGTCAGCTTTGATCGCCGCGCCTTAAGGGTTAATACAGGGCATCACTGCGATCGGTGATGTCCTGTATTAGCCGCGGGTCCCGGACGTTGATGGCCGCAGGGACCGCCGCGATAGGTGTGTATTCGCCGTATAAGACGCACCAACTTTCCCCCCCCAGTTTTGGGGAAAAAAAAGTGCGTCTTATACGGCGAAAAATACGGTACTTGCTTCTCAGCATAAATTCAAACTCTTAACAGGTTGGTAGTATACATTTTGATCAAAAAGTACAAGCCCACTCGCCACGTCAAGGCCTACTATATTATATTGTAAATGTGTTGGCAGGTACACACTAGGACGTTACCACTGGTCAGAGCCATAGATCCGTGCCGGAGATAAGTAAAGCTGTATCGTTGTTGAGGCTTGTCCTGGATCCATTTGCTACATGAGACCATCTATTAGCATCTTCCTGACTGCTGTATATGTGATGCTCGGAAATAATATTACTTTCTGCTTCTGTCCCAGCAATAGCTGTGGGAGATTCTGGGTCTTTTCAGACTCAGATCGACTTTACAGTATATCTCGAAAAATTGGACAAGAAGAAAACTTTTGTCCAAGAAAAAGAAAATTGGACAAAGAGAACTTTTTTTTCTTTTAATTACGTTCCCCCCCTTATATCACGAAGAAAAACATCTAGAATAGAAAATGAAATAAAAACTGAACGCTGGGGCATATTTCTAAACACTGGCGTTGTACATACAGGTTTTAGCTAATCTGAGCTGGGTAAGTTGCTACAAATTTATTTCACAACATAAATGCCGAGCAACAGTCCGGCACTGGTAGATGCCCAGGTGTATATCTCAGAAAGAAGGGATACGCATATACAGAAGTGTATAGCGGTGCTCTGACTGTAAACTAGGGCTGCACAATATGGGGAAAATGTGCGATTATGATTATGGGCCTAAATATTGTGATTTCGATATGCGATGCGATATAATATGCGATATAATAAATAAATGGTGAAATCCCGTCATTTCATGTCCAGTCTTCTCCATTTTACAACTATCCACCCATTTTATGCCCACGGCCCATTTCACATCTCTCCATTTAATTTCCATCTCCCCCGTCACATTTTCCCCTCATGGTCACATCTTCTCCCATCACATTTTCCTTCCCCCTTTCACATTATCCCCCCCATATCACATCTCACCCCCACCATGTCACGTTCTCCCCGCCATGTCACGTTCTCCCCGCCATGTCACGTTCTCCCCGCCATGTCACGTTCTCCCCGCCATGTCACGTTCTCCCCCCCATATCACATTTCACCCCCGCCGTGTCACGTTCTCCCCGCCGTGTCACGTTCTCCCCGCCGTGTCACGTTCTCCCCGCCGTGTCACGTTCTCCCCGCCGTGTCACGTTCTCCCCGCCGTGTCACGTTCTCCCCGCCGTGTCACGTTCTCCCCGCCGTGTCACGTTCTCCCCGCCGTGTCACGTTCTCCCCGCCGTGTCACGTTCTCCCCGCCGTGTCACGTTCTCCCCGCCGTGTCACGTTCTCCCCGCCGTGTCACGTTCTCCCCGCCGTGTCACGTTCTCCCCGCCGTGTCACGTTCTCCCCGCCGTGTCACGTTCTCCCCGCCGTGTCACGTTCTCCCCCCCCGTGTCACGTTCTCCCCCCCGTGTCACGTTCTCCCCCCCCGTGTCACGTGTTCTCCCCCCCCGTGTCACGTGTTCTCCCCCCCCGTGTCACGTGTTCTCCCCCCCCCGTGTGTCACGTGTTCTCCCCCCCCGTGTGTCACGTGTTCTCCCCCCCGTGTGTCACGTGTTCTCCCCCCCGTGTGTCACGTGTTCTCCCCCCCATGTGTCACGTGTTCTCCCCCCCATGTGTCACGTGTTCTCCCCCCCCCATGTCACGTGTTCTCCCCCCCCCCCCCATGTCACGTGTTCTCCCCCCCCCCCCCATGTCACGTGTTCTCCCCCCCCCCCCATGTCACGTGTTCTCCCCCCCCCCCCATGTCAGGTTCTCCCCCCCCCCCCCATTTCACATCTCTCCATTTAATTTCCATCTCCCCCGTCACATTTTCCCCTCATGGTCACATCTTCTCCCATCACATTTTCCTTCCCCCTTTCACATTATCCCCCCCATATCACATCTCACCCCCGCCGTGTCACGTTCTCCCCGCCGTGTCACGTTCTCCCCGCCGTGTCACGTTCTCCCCGCCGTGTCACGTTCTCCCCGCCGTGTCACGTTCTCCCCGCCGTGTCACGTTCTCCCCCCCATGTGTCACGTGTTCTCCCCCCCATGTGTCACGTGTTCTCCCCCCCATGTGTCACGTGTTCTCCCCCCATGTGTCACGTGTTCTCCCCCCATGTGTCACGTGTTCTCCCCCCATGTGTCACGTGTTCTCCCCCCCATGTGTCACGTGTTCTCCCCCCCATGTGTCACGTGTTCTCCCCCCCATGTGTCACGTGTTCTCCCCCCCATGTGTCACGTGTTCTCCCCCCCATGTGTCACGTGTTCTCCCCCCCATGTGTCACGTGTTCTCCCCCCCATGTGTCACGTGTTCTCCCCCCCCATGTGTCACGTGTTCTCCCCCCCATGTGTCACGTGTTCTCCCCCCCCCCGTGTCACGTGTTCTCCCCCCCCCCCCCCCCATGTCAGGTTCTCCCCCCCCCCCCCCCCATGTCAGGTTCTCCCCCCCCATGTCAGGTTCTCCCCCCCCCCCCCATGTCAGGTTCTCCCCCCCCCCCCCCATGTCACATTACCCCCCCCCCCCACAATCGTCCTTCCATGTCACATCCCCCCCCCCCCCCCCTTTTATACTGCAGCAATACACTGGGTTTCCCGGGCGGTTTTCAAATCTCCCACCGGATCCGAGAAACCTAGTGTGTTTGCTGCCGAAAAAGTCCTTTCCCCATCAGCCAAACACTGGCTTGACGCATGACACCGCTGCGGCCAGTGATTGGCTGAAAAGGGAAAGGTCCTACTGCTTGTGTGGAGAAGAGATGAGACATTGGACCGCACGGAGGGAAACAGCATCTGCAGGGACCTGGAGTAGATAAGCAGAAGTCTTTTTTTGGCTGTGTTTTTCTACCAGGGTGCCTTCAGCTGTTGTGAAACTACAACTACCACCATGCCTGGACAGCCTTAACTGGAGGCACCCTGGTTGAAAAACACTGACTTTTAGTATTTAAATGTGTTTTTACCTGCTCTGGCCGCCCCCCGCCTGCAGCAGCACACGGGAGCCAACCAGAGCAGATAATTTTTGAATATATCTGCCTTCACATCTGGAATCTGGTGAGTGACATTCATATTGTTTTCTGCATTGTTTGAAGACTGGTTTCTTGTGGATTTGAGCACCCCAGGGATAGAAGGTTGCGGAGCAGTGTGTAGCTGTCTGTAGAAGGTTTATTGTAGGAGCTCATGTGCAGTGCCGAGCGCTGTTTCTTTGATTGACATAAAATTTTCTCGGCTCTGAAAATCCGACCAGTCTGGTCATGAATAGGGGAAGCGTCCTGGACTTGAAATGATTGATAAACACAAGTCATTTACCATTGTAGGTTTACGGCCACGTATATCAGAAGCTTTCCATGCAGAAAATCCCATGTAATGGGAATACATGATATCATAGTGTATTAGGTTGAAAAAAAATCAGTCCTTAAAGTTCAACCTATATCCCTACTGTGTGCCTACGAGGTTGATCCAGATGAAGGCAAAAAACCCTTATGAGGCTGATGCAAATTGCCTCGTACAAGAGGAAAAGTTCCTTTCCGACTCCAAACATGGCTTCAAAATAAATCCCTTGATCAATGTTCAGTCCCTATAAATCTAGTATTCATAACTTGTAATGTTATTGCTCTCCATGAATTGGTCCAAGCCCCTTTTGAACTCTTTTGAGTCCACCATGACCACTTCCTCTGGCAGAGAGTTCCATAGTCTCACTGCTCTTACAGTAAAGAACCCCTGTCTGAGTTGGTGTAAAAAACATCTTTCCTCTAGACATAGAGTATGGCCCCTTGTTATAGATACAGTCCTGGGTATAAATAGATCATGGGAGAGATCTCTGGACTGCCCGATCTATTTATACATAGTTATTTGGCCGTCCATAAGTCATCATTTTTTTTCTAAGCTAAATAACCCTAATCCTAACACTGTAGCCCTCCCATATTACTCTGGTATTATATGATACATTTGTAACAGTGCACTGTCTTCTATTGTCTTAACCACTTTACAGAGCTTAGTATCAGTAAAACACTTTACTCCACAGTCCTTCTACAATGTCATTAATATATTAAAAAGAATAGGGCCCAAAACTGACCTTTGTGGTCCCCACTAGTAACAGTCACCCAGAGATTGTACCATTAAAGGGCTACTCCGCTGCTCAGCGTTTGGAACAAACTGTTCCGAACGCTGGAGCCCGCATCGGGAGCTTGTGACGTCATAGCCACGCCCCCTCATGACGTCATGCCCCACCCCTCAATGAAAGTCTATGCGAGGGGGCGTGACTGCCATCACACCCCCTCGCATATACTTGAATTGAGGGGACGGGGCTATGACGTCATGAGTTTGTTCCAAACGCTGAGCAGCGGTGTACCCCTTTAATACTGACCCTCTGTTTTACTGAGCCAGTTACTTACATACACAATGAGATTTAAACATTTTATGTGGATGTGGAATTTAACCTGCAGCGCTGATTTTAAATGTGTACTGTGTCAAGTTTGGTGGCTGATACACTAACTTCTCTATTGAGGTCAATAGGGGAACTCGAAATTTGCAGTATTTTACATTTTTGTACCCCTTTACTGATAACACTTTTAATGACTTAGATCCCAGCATAACCTGACCCTCTGATCATTATAATGAATTGGGAAATCTATTCTCCTATAGTTCCTGCTTTGATATTCCCCTTTGCCTGCTCACGTCCTGTTATATCTGTGTTTCCTGTGACGTTTAGTGGCATTGGTCATTGTGAAGGAAATGTACAGTCAATGACATGCAGACATCTGTAGGAAGCATATGCAGAATATATGCAGAATATAAGTTTTCTGTTTGTCCATCTGTTAGTCGTTTAAGCTAGAATTGACTGTGTAAGAGGAGGTGTTAAAAACGTATTTTAGTTCCACTGTCTAGAGCTTATCTGAATTCTTTCATTGGAAATTTGCAATATTTTGTTTATTGGGTTTGTGGGGTTTTCAAGCTCTGCGTTTATTGTCATTGAATGGGATTATTCATGTGAACATTAGTACTGGTCGTGTGATCACGGAGGTGCATGGCTCATTGCAAAACAGCGGCCGCCTCTCACCTGTCATAGTGTCATTTTTCCTATCCCAAATGCCACAGTGTGGAATGTGTGTAATACAGCCACAGGGCGGTGAGGTAATACATTCTTGAAATACTGGACGGAAAACAAAATGGTTGTCAATAAGACGTGGAGTTGAATACTTTGTATCTGTTTTATGTGGCAATAAAGAGTGTTATTTAGCGAAATCTACATGATGGAAGGAAATACATTTTTATACTAAATACATTTGGGGAGATTGTACAGAGGAGAAGTTGACCAGTTGCGCACAGCAACCAATCAGATTGCTTCTTTTATTTTTAAAAAGGCCTCTGAAAAATTAAAGAAGTGATCTGATAGGTTACTTTGGGGCAACTGGTCAACTTTCATCTGTGCAGGTTGTGATCAATCTCCCCCATTGAATTCAATTTCAGTAAGCACAAAGCGCTCCTCCACATTATATGGACATCAATCCGGAGCATTGCGCCACCGTGCGGACGTGTGCCATCTCTATAGATGGCAATGCAGTTCGGTGGAATTTCACCCAAAGAATGAACTTCGTTTTTTCTTCTACATCATTAATATATTCAGCAACTAATGTGCACCAAAATCTGCCCGATTTGGTGAAGTTTTCTGATGTGACATTTCCACTGTGGAACATCTGCCCTGTGTGATCATACTCTTATTTCCTGTAGATTCCCCCATTTTCCCCCAATGGAGCCAAATTTTTTTCTCTTTTGGAGGACTACTCCCACATTGCTTGCCAATGCCAACATTTAATGACCTACAAACAAAAATAACAGCAAAAAAATGACTTGATATGCCTGGTCCTAGCTGAAAGTAATGTGTATGAAACCATACCATAAGTATATTCTGATGGGATGACATAATGGTAAATGTTACCCCTGCCGGCACCATAACTGATCCAAGGTGATTTAGAATCAACATAGAAGTTGTAAATATGAAGAACTAAAGTTCTTATTCAGTCACATAGTCTGCCCTTTAGACATTTTCAGTCATGTCCCTGTGGTAAAGATTCTATATATTGATTTAGAATTAATGTAGTTTTCGATTTTTTATTTTTTTTTATTTTTTTTTAAATGCCCTCTGCACTATTTCAATTGCAAAAACTGCTTCCAGTGACTCCTCGCACTTAGGCGTAAGTCAATCATACGGCGTGTAAAATGCCGCAATCAAGGGCAATTCAGATATTTATTAATAGGTCTTCAGACAGAACTAAAATAGTTCATAGCACCACTAAACGCCATTGATTATGGAGCAGGCAGCACACATTGCTTTCTTCAGCTTGCAATTAGAGGCCGCTTCCTGACTGAAGGGTTTTACCATTGATTTCACAGCTTGTGGCAGCATACCGCAGGGTTTATTTAAAATTCTTGCTTCTGGATATTAAAGGTGCTCTAACAATAAGAAATTCCCTAAATAAAAGAAGGAAAAAGCTCACACACAAAGGAAAAAACCACAGAGCACTCACCGATCACAACCGATCACTGACGAAGTGGCTAGTTGCGTGATACGGCCTGTGGCCCATCTTCTGAACTCCTTCCAGATCCATCTGCCGCCTCCCTGCATAGGCTGATGTGGTCTCCAGATTAAGAAGTCCGTCCTGCCAGCATTGTGATCAGTGAGTGCTCCGTGGTTTTTTCCTTTTTTGTGTGAGCTTGTACTGAATGCTTTATTTCTTTATGCAGCGCCACCATTGAGCCAGCTGTCCTGTACACCTGCTTCCATGATATACACACTGGTATGACATATATGAACAGGAATAATGCTAGTGCCGACTGCTTTGATCTCTGAGGGAGGGCAAATTAAGGAAGAACTTTTTGACATACCCCTTGGCTATGCTGTGAACAATAAAATAGCTGATTCCTATGCTAAAGCTGTAACTTTGTGTCACTTGCCCGGCTATACCAGTTGTAATATTTAGGTATCCGTCATAAAAAGGGTAAGTAGAATGTTCCTAGTTTCTGGTGTTTCTAAAGATGGCCATACACTTTATGTTGTTTTACCAACAATTCAGCAACATGGCAGACTAAACTGGCAGATCTGGGAGAGTATAGAGCAGCTTGTGCCAAGGGGCGTTCAGCTAGTCATCCTATATGCTTCTATTTTCATCTAACTGGAAAAATCCAACCTAGTGGATTACATTTTTGGCATAGAGTAGCCTGCCATCAACCATCACAAGCAAGAGATCATGTATTGTCAGAAGAAGAGGCCAAAACTGCCCAACTATTGTCCCATGTCAAAAGTTTTGATCAGTCAAGGTCTCAGTGCTTAGAACTTTACTGATCTCTAGATATAGTTGGAGGAGCATGCTTCACCATCCTGCCTGGTGCTCATTATGACTTACTGCAGGAGGCGGGCTTCATAGACCTATAATGGAGCCCATCTTTTGCAGTGAGTCGGAGAAAGTGCTGAGCCAGGACTTAAGCGTGTTCTTCTTCTTCTGACGGGTCCATACTTTTAAAATGTCAACATTTTTAAGAAATGACACTGAGTAAAAGGGAATCTGATGAAGCAGTTCAATCATCAGGCTATAGAGCAGAATGATGAGTGTGTATGTATATGTGTATGTATATGTGTGTGTATATATATATATATATATATATATATATATATATATATATATATATATATATTGTAAGGATTCCTCCTTGGGGATTAGCTCCGTGATCGACCTGGACACTGCCACGGGACACGTTTCCACTCAATAAACCCGCAGGACAACGGTTATTCATGCAAGCCTGGCACCTTGCCAGCTTTATTTAGACAGGTTGCAGGGAAAACAAGCATAACACAGGAACAAAATAAAATCCTAGACCGTCTGGTCACTGACTACATATATCAGCATGCCCTGACTACTATCTGGTGAGCTACCTCAGCCAGTTAAACATGTGACTCCTGCAACCTTCTACTCACAGTTCACACCACTTCTTGGACCACTCACAGATTCCAGCTGTGTGCTTCCTCAACAGGGTCTGAGTGTCTCCCCCTACAGCGTGTGCTGTTTGCCAGGGAGAGCCCCAACTATTGTTTCTTTTCCTTTTAAACACACTTTCCCTTCCTGATACCTCATTAATCAGGCCACAGGTGGAGCATTTTCTAGAGTTAGAAAGGGAAATACACCCTTTCCTTGCCATACTGCCACAAAATAAATTATATATGTGTGTGTGTGTGTGTGTATATATATATATATATATATATATATATATATGTATATAATAGGAAAAGGATATCTCATTTACCCATGCTCATTCTGCTATAAGTAGTCAAGTGGGTGGTCCTACTCATTGATTGTATAAATAAAAAGAACTAGGGAATGCGCTCCGTAGTGTGAGATCTTATGGTCAGGGGGGCCAAACGCAACAGTGTGAATTGCGCTTACCAGATAAGGTTGCACTCCTTTCTGAGTACAACCATGGATCTGAGCGTGTGGATAGAATGGAGGAGGTCTCTGCAGCTGCTCTGCACCAAAGAATAACGATAAAACCAGAAGTCCTTCAAAAAACCAGCAGAGTAATGGAAGCACTGAGACCAGGATCAAAGTAAGGATTCTTTATTCCCACAATGCAACGCGTTTCGCGGAAGTTCCGCTTCATCAGGCATCCTGGTCTCAGTGCTTCCATTACTCTGCTGGCTTTTGGAGGACTTCTGGTTTTATCGCTACTCATTGTTTGACAGCTATATGGTACAAGAATAGTGGTTATAGCTGATTGCAGTTTATCTATGGTAAATGCAGTTTTACACATAATATGATGCAGAATACACTTGAAAAATATTTAAAATTTTTAAGAGTATAGAATGTTTCAAATTTGATATTTTTTTTTATATTTTCCAGTAAGATACCTGAAGAAGGCCTGTAGCTCCTGTATCTTACATGATGAACATTGCCTAGATTACAGAAGGAAAGTTGTTGTCTAGTCTATATTAATCCTGTTCTATAGCAGTTTGATGGACCTGGGCCGGCTTCCATCAATGATCTTCTGTCATGTGCTCTTGTATAAAGCCTCCATTATCTCTGTAGAAGGAGTTCTCATTTCTTGCTGGAACTTGATGAAGTAGGTGGGAAGGGCAGGTCACCCTGGGGTTACCAAGAAATGACTGAATTATATGTGAATGTGTCACTCTGTGGAGCAGGCATGCATTTATATGAGAAGATCATGCGTTTTCTTGACCTGAAGCAAGTTTGTGTACCTGTAGTGAATGCATGACTTGTCATGCAAGAGATGCTTACTCAGCGGGATTCCCAGAAAACCAAAACATGTAGTTCATTTTATATATATATATCTTTCTTCACCAGATACTTGTTCATTGATAGCAGAAGACTGGTGGATGAGAACACACACACATTCATGTCTTCTTTTACTGTCTAACCTTATGTTTATATCGCGGTTTAGTCAGAGACGTAGGGAGATCATGTCATATACTGTACCTCCAATGTGTCCATCGGGCCTGTTCACATCATGTTTGCACTGTACGTTTTGGAAATACCGCAGAATATTGTCAAAAAAGGATGCTAGGCGGATTTTAGAGCTGGGCGGTATGACCAAATATGTGTATCACGGTATTTTTGTAACTTATGGCGGTTCCACGGTATATAACGGTATTTCTTTCACCCCCCCCTAAATCATGTTACCCGCCAGTGCTGTTCGGCTCCCCCCGATTAATTATCAGCCCAGCAGGGTACTACTCACATATGTCACCCACAAGCACTGCCCTCCTCCTCTTTGTTGCGGGCCTCCGGCGCTGGAACTCTATACTGTACGCCAGTGGTTTCCAACCTGCGGACCTCCAGTTGTTGCAAAACTACAACTCCCAGCATGCCCGGACAGCCAACGGCTGTCCGGGCATGCTGGGAGCTGTAGTTTTGCAACAGCTGGCGGTCCACAGGTTTGAGACCACTGACGTACCACCCGCAACAAAGAGGAGGAGGGCAGTGCTTGCGGGTGACATGTGAGTAGTACCCCGATGGGCTTATAATTAATTGGGCGGCGGGGGGGGGGAAGAGCAGAACAGCGCTGACGGGTAACATGATTTGGGGGAGCAGAACAGTGCTGGCGAGTAACATGATTTGGGGGGAGCAGAACAGCACTGGCGGGTAACACGATTTGGGGGGAGCAGAACAGTGCTGGCGGGTAACATGATTTGGGGGGAGCAGAACAGTGCTGGCGGGTAACATGATTTGGGGGGAGCAGAGCAGTGCTGGCGGGTAACATGATTTGGGGGGAGCAGAACAGCGCTGGCGGGTAACATGATTTGGGGGGAGCAGAACAGTGCTGGCGAGTAAAATGATTTGGGGGGGAGCAGAACAGTGCTGTCGAGTAACATGATTTGGGGGGAGCAGAACAGTGCTGGCGAGTAACATGATTTGGGGGGAGCAGAACAGTGCTGGCGAGTAACATGATTTGGGGGGAGCAGAGCAGTGCTGGCGGGTAACATGATTTGGGGGGAGAGCGCTGGCGGGTAACATGATTTGGGGGGAGCAGAACAGTGCTGGCGGGTAACATGATTTGGGGGGGAGCAGAACAGTGCTGGCGGGTAACATGATTTGGGGGGAGCAGAACAGCGCTGGCGGGTAACATGATTTGGGGGGAGCAGAACAGTGCTGGCGAGTAACATGATTTGGGGGGAGCAGAACAGCGCTGGCGAGTAACATGTGATTAGTTCCCCGATGGGACAGCGCTGGGCTGATAATTCATTCATTCCCAAGGGGGAGGCGCCCAACCGGTATTGCGATATGGGAAAAATTCATATCGTGCAGCACAAAAATTTCGGTATTCGGTCTGAATCGGTATACCGCCCAGCCCTACTGTACCTTACGCTCTAAGGAGCCCATTGACTTTAATGAACCAAACCTAGTTCATTCGTGACCAGCGTTGTGTGTGGCACATTTGAGCCCCACACACAGAAACCGTATACGTTCAGGAAATAGACTGACCAGAATCACTTATTAACTACATTCAGTCCTTAAAAGTGAGCCGGTCTTTTTGAATATGTTGTGGTATACATTGCTAGGGCTAGTTTTTGACTAAATGCAGCCTTGGGCAAAATTAAGAGTGGGGCCCATTGGTAGCGCAGTTGAAGAACGCTGTGTTCCGCTCCCTGAATGGTGCTGCATGTTGCGAACCCCAACTGGCTGCAACCGTGACCTGCAAATGTAATAATCCATCCCTGATTGATTTCTGGCCGCAATAATCTTTGGCCCACAAAGTGACCCTATTCACATAAAATAGCTGAGATGCAGCCTGATTCAGGGAGTGCTACAAGAGTATATTTGACCACGTAACCGATGTCAGTCACTATAGCCTGGCCTAATAATGTCACTTTTTGTACTTCATATGGTAATAGTGCCCGCACACATGTAAAACAGTTATCTCCTCAGTGCTGAAAATCTGTAATGGCGCCCTTTTTGGCCTCACACAGTAATAGTTCTCCTCTTAATGCCCCTTTAAAAAAAATTAAAAAATAAAAAATAAATCCCCCATTGCAGAGCGTGATTACAGGCAAGGAATGGTGACTAGTTTTGTTCTGCTCCCTAACCTAATGACTACTTGTGGCCAATCTGCATATGGCACATGAGTGAATTAAACTATAATTTCTGGTATTTTAGATAAGTCAAACTGCGCTGACATGGTAGGCACACTTGTAATAACCTCTATAATGTGGACCCAGTGGTTTTACTGTATACCCTAAAGTCTGCTGACAGAGTTGGAGTCAAAAATTTCTATGGACTGCACCTAAAACCGACATCCGGACTCAACTGTCCATAGTTTCCTATACATCCAGCATTTGCAAGGGTGTCCCTTTAGTATAGGCCAAGGCTATGTTCACATGACAGAATTTCTGCCATTGCACTCAAATTCCGCACAGAAAAGCAGACTCCAGATTTTTCGCAGTTTTACGGAAATTTGGACGGAATAATGTGCAATAAATTTTGGTGGAATTATGCAGCAGAACTTTGTGCAAAAATTACACCCTGTAAACCTAGCCAAGGCCATTATTTTTCGGCATGCCTTTTTTCCCACTCAATAGGAAAGTGCCTTCTGTTGCACTGATTTATATATCAGGAGATCCATTTAAAGAAGAAGTATAATGGGCAAAAACCTTTCCCCTAGATCTCCCATAGACATGAATGGAGGGGGCGTGTTGTGATGTCACGGAGGGGGCGTTATGTTATGACACATCTCCAGTCTCGGTAGCCCGGAAGTTTCCAACACTGGAGATGCAGCCCCGCATACAATGCGGGTGCTGCAGGGAGATCGTGGGGTGTCCCAATGGAGGGCCCCCGCGATCAGACATTTTATCCCCTATCCTCTGGATAGGGGATAAAAGCTTAGATCCCGAAATACCCCTTTCACTAATCTCTTGGACAAAGGGTAGGTTCACACGAGCTGGTGAAAGCCCGCTCTATGCTGTCTTTACATGTGCCTGCTCGTAGTGGCAATACGCCGCTACGAGCAGACACACTGCGATGTGCGAGTCGCAGTATACCCTCACATCGCGGGAGCTCTCAGCCTAGCTCAGGGTAGGGAGATGTGTGAGTACGCTGTGCACATTGCTGCAGTGAGTCTGCTCTTAGCGGCGTATTGCTGCTACGAGCAGGCACATGTAAAGACAGCATAGAGCGGGGCCTTCACCAGCGGTTCCGCAGCGTAAAATCCGCTGTAAATCCGCTCATGTGAACGTACCCTAAGGCTCAAACACACTGTAAAATTCAACATGCCTGATCTTCCTCTTCCCCCTCATTTGTCATCCCCTGTCCTTTGGGGGAATATTGGGAGAAGACCAAACACACTAGAAGAATGGCAGATCCTGTTGAAATCATTGGGTTCTGCTGACCTATACCTAATATATATGGCCAGTTTTAGCAACCATAAATTATAAGCACTGTGCAAGAAGAATATTAAAGGGCATTTCTGCCTTCAGTTTTTCTATGTTAAAGGGGTACTCCGGTGGAAAACACCTTTTTTATATATATATTTTTTTTTTTTTTTTATCAACTGGTGCTAGAAAGTTAAACAGATTTGTAAATGACTTCTATTAAAAAAAATCTTAATCTGTCCATTACTTATCAGCTGCTGTGTGCTCTACAGGAAGTTCTTTTTTTTCTTTTTCCTTTTCTTTTTTTCTTTTCCTTTTCAGGAACTGTCCGGTGCATGATAGGTTTGCTATGGGGATTTGCTCCTGCTCTGGACAGTTCCTTACATGGACAGAGGTGTCAGCAGAGAGCACTGTGATCAGACAGAAAGGAAATTCAAAAAGAAAAAAACTTCCTGTGGAGCTGATAAGTACTGGAAGGATTGAGATTGTTTAATTTGTAATTTACCTATGTTTAACTTTCTAGCACCAGGGAGTACCCTTTAAAGGGAACAATCAGTAGATTTTAGCATATATAATGCTTGCCAATGTGTTCTATATGCTAAAATGATTATCCTCACCATCCCCGGGTGGATGTTTGTGCCCCCAGGAATGTTGAAGATATTAAGTTATAAATTCCCTCCGGGCCACTGGGTAAGAAGTCCCCTGGCAAGGGACTTAGACTCACCAGCTCCGTTCGCTGAGGCAGTGGCCCCGCCCCGACTGCTTGAATGACGGCTCGCGTCACTGCTCTGCTCCGTCTGCTTAGGGACAGAGCGATGATTCGAGCAGTCATTCAAGCTGTCAGGGGAGGCCACGGCCTCAGCTAACGGAGCTGGTAAGTATAAGTCCCCGTCCAGGGGACTACTTACTGGTGGCCCAGGGGGACTTTATAACTTTATATCTTCACCATCCCTGGGGGCACAAACGTCCCCCGGGAATGGTGAGGATAATCATTTTAGCATATATAGCGCAAGTCAAACTCCTATTCAGGCTGAGTAACATTGTGATCACTAATGGTATAATCCCTAGGTTCTCAGCCAGTGTTACCTTGAGGGGGGGGGGGGGGGGGGGGGGTTGGGGGTTTCGGGTTACATGCCATGTCTCTATAGTTTAAAGGGGTTCTCCACCATAAGGTGATTTTAGTACGTACCTGGCAGACAGTAATGGACATGCTTAGGAAGGATCTGCGCTTGTCTTGGGGCTAAATGGCTATGTTGTGAGATTACCATAACACTGTGGATAGCTTTTTGTAAAATGGTATTTCATGTTTGAGTTTTCTTCTTTGCCTACAAATCCCATAATTCCATTTTCCTTCCTCCCACACATCAGCCACCCCACCCATTGAAACATAAAGCTGCATCCATTCAAAAGACCTGTGGTTTTCAATCAGGGTGCCTACAGCTGTTGCATTAGTTGCAGGTTGATCTCTCTCCCATCAAGTGATCCCTCCACCCATTGAAGCAGACAGGCTCCCTCTCATCAGCCGACTAGTGAGTCAGGTCTCGGCCGCATTGCAACCTGGGAAAAATCTGAGACAACAGTCATTTTATATGCTGGTAAAAATAAATATTGGGGTGAAAATCACAGAAGAATTGTGAGAAAACCATCACACACAGGTACAGACACTATATTATGAACTACACTAACTTCACAGCCCCTGTAGCATAGTCAAATAAAAAAAATCCTGAAATAAATAGGCAGTACAATGCATGCTCAGAGCACTGGGGATACTTGGCTTAGAAACAATGAGAAACACTGGTTTAATATACATTTCCCAGTGGCTTAGAAGTTTACATATATGTCAATGTTTGCATTTGGTAGCCTTATATTTACGTGTGTAAACATTTAAGATCACCTTCCACCTTTTTTATTGTTGATTTATATCAGTGGTCTCAAACTGTGGCCCTCCAGATGTTGCAAAACTTCAACTTCCAGCTTGCCCGGACAGCCGTTGGCTGTCCAGGCATGCTGGGAGTTAGTTTTGCAACATCTGGAGGGCCATAGTTTGAAACCATTGATATAGATACTTTTTTTTTTTTTTTACCTGTTTCCTTCAGAATCTTCACAAGGACGCCTGCTGCTGTTCTTGAACTGATTTGTATTCTTCGCACCAAAGTACATTCACCTAGGAGACAGAACACGTCTCATTCCTGCACAGTATGAGCCTACGGGTTCCCATGGTGGTTAAAGGGGTACTCCGTTGGAAAACAATTTATTTTAAATCACCTGGTGCCAGAAAGTTAAACAGATCTAAAAAAGGATTAAGATTAAAAAAATCTTAATCCTTCCAGTACTTATCAGCTGCTGTATACTACAGAAAAAGTTATTTTCTTTTTTAATTTCCTTTGTCTGACCACAGTGCTCTCTGCTGACACCTCTGTCCATGTCAGGAACTGTCCAGGGCAGTATAGGTTTGCTATGGGGATTTGCTCTTGCTCTGGACAGTTCTTGACATGGACAGAGGTGTCAGCAGAGAGCACTGTGGTCAGACAGAAAAGAAAATAACTTTCTCTGTAGTATACAGCAGCTAAGTACTGGAAGGATTAAGATTTTTTAATAGAAGTAATTTACAAATCTGTATACATTTCTGGCATCAGTTGATTTAAAATAAATGGTTTTCCACTGGAGTACCCCTTTAAACTTGCATTATGATTTGACCACATGAACCGGTTTACCTTCAGCCATTTGGAAATTTACAAGGATGCACCAGACTTGTGAAGGTCCACGCAATTCTTTTTTTAATGTCTTAGCTGATATTTCTTTTGATTTCCCAGTAGGCCCAAAAATCCTTGCCACAGATCACCCCTAGTTACCTCACGGGATGTCAGCCTATTATAAGCTTCTAAGGCCATGATGTTGTTTTTGGAAAATGTCTAATCTATTTTAGGTTCACGGTCAAGTTGGTGTATGCAAACTTCTGACCCAGTGGAATTTTGCTATAAAGAATTCTAAATAAAACATTTGTTGGGAAAAAAAAACAAAAACTGTCCTGTACAGAGTAGATCTCCAAAACAACCTGATTAACCCCTTCAGGACATCTGTTTTTTTCCACCTCACCTTCTAAAAATCATAACGCTTTCAATTTTCCACCTACAGACCCATATGAGGGCTTGTTTTTTTTGCACCACCAATTATACTTTATAATGACATCACCACAAAATCTATGGCAAAACAAAAAACAAAATGCCATTTTGTAACTTTTGGGGGCTTCTGATTCTACACAGATCCACTTTTCGGTAAAAATGGCACCTTATCTTTATTCTTTAGGTCCATATGATTGAAATAATACCCAACTTATATAGGTTTTATTTAGTTTTCCTTCTTTTAAAAAATGTTAACTCTTTGTACGGAAATTACCGTAGCATGTTTAAAAATTTCCCCCTCTGACCCCCCCTTTAACTTTTTTATGTTTTGTTTGAGGGCTCATTTTTTGCACTGTGATGTCTATTTTTTTATCTGTACCATTTTTGTTTTGATGGGACTTTTTGATCGCTTTTTATACATTTTTATATAGTGTACAAAAAGTGACCAAAAATACTCAATTCTGGACTTTGGTATTTTTTTTTTTTAACGTATACACCAGTGATGGCGAACCTATGGCACGCATGCCACAGGTGGCACGCCGAGCCCCCTTTGGGCACGCGGCCATAGTTCACCATCAGCCCATTCGGGACATCCCTGTGTCCCGAAAGATCTTTCTGGGACTCAAGGATCTCCCTGTTACCTTTCTGTGGCCCCGCCTTAACTTTAAAAAAGCAGGGCAGCCCGGAGGTAGCGCACGCAGGGACATCACTGACGTCCCGTGCGTGCGCCCATAGCAACAGTGGAGCATCGACGAGTAGGACACGTGGGCATGGTATGTAACCTGCGCGTCATCTTCAGTGTTCCGACCAGCACTCCTCCGGTCCCGGGACCTACTGCTACGGCGGATCGGTGGTCTGAACACTGAAGTGGGGCAGTACACAGGCATACAGCCTCCAGCCATACACTGTATATGGCTGGAGGCTGTATGTCTGTGGGGGGACTATATTGCACCTTATGTGGGGGGACTATATTGCACCTTATGTGGGGGGAACTATACTGCACCTAATGTGGGGGGAACTATACTGCACCTAATGTGGGGGAACTATACTGCACCTAATGTGGGGGGAACTATACTGCACATAATGTGGGGGAGCTATACTGCACATAATGTGGGGGGAGCTATACTGCACATAATGTGGGGGGAGCTATACTGCACATAATGTGGGGGGAGCTATACTGCACCTAATGTGGGGGGACTATACTGCACCTAATGTGGGGGGACTATACTGCACCTAATGTGGGGGGACTATACTGCACCTAATGGGTGGGGGGACTATACTGCACCTAATGGGTGGGGGGGACTATACTGCACCTAATGGGGGGGGGGGACTATACTGCACCTAATGGGGGGGACTATACTGCACCTAATGGGGGGGGGACTATACTGCACCTAATGGGGGGGGGACTATACTGCACCTAATGGGGGGGGGACTATACTGCAAGCCTAATGTGGGGGGACTATACTGCAAGCCTAATGTGGGGGGACTATACTGCAAGCCTAATGTGGGGGGACTATACTGCAAGCCTAATGTGGGGGGACTGTACTGCAAGCCTAATGTGGGGGGACTGTACTGCAAGCCTAATGTGGGGAGACTGTACTGCAAGCCTAATGTGGGGGGACTGTACTGCAAGCCTAATGTGGGGGGACTGTACTGCAAGCCTAATGTGGGGGAACTATAAACTACCAATTTAAAAAAAACAAGTTTGGATCATTGAACTCTGTTGTGTTCTTCTTTAAAAAAAAAAAAAATGTTAATTAGTTATGGCAACTGTGTGCGTTGTTTTTTCTAAACTTAAACCTCAGTATTTTGATTTAATTGCTGTGCTGGCACTTTGAGGGAAAAAAAAGTTGGCGTGCATTACGGTTTGGGCACTCGGGCTCAAAAAGGTCGCCATCACTGGTATACGCCATTGACCGTGTGGTTTAATTAATGTTGTATTTTTATAGTTTGGATATTTATGCACGCAGCGATACCACATGTTTATTTTATTTTTTTTATGGAATAAGGGGGTGATTCAAAGTTTTGTTAGGGAAGGGAACTTTTTTCTTTTTTTTACACTATGTTTTAGTCCCCATAGGGGACTATTACATACATTCTTCAGATTGCATACACTGATCAATGCTTTTCCATAGCATAGCATTAATCAGTGTTATCGGTGCTCGATTGCTCCAGGCTGCTGAGGCTTCCTGGCACCAATTGGACAGCGAGGAGGCAGGTAAGGGCCCTCCTGCCGTCCCGTCGGCTGATGGGGACATTTTCACCGCGGTGGTCCTGGGATGTTTTTTACATTTTAGAAGCCGTGATCAACTTCGATTGCAGCATCTAAGGGGTTAATGCCGGACATCACCATCAACAATCTGGTTAATGCAGAAACTACTATATGGGTATCACTATAGTATGGGACCTCCACCAATCCTTAAAGGGGTACTCCGCGTTTGTGTTCCGAACGCTGGAGCTGGGGCCGGGAGCTTGTGACGTCATAGCCCCGTCCCCTCATGACATCACGCCCCGCCCCCATGACGTCTCTCACGCCCCCTCCCATAGACTTGCACTTGCATTGAGGGGGCGGGGCATGACAGCATGAGGGGGCGGGGCAAACAAACTTGCCTGCCAAGGTGATCTGCCAGGTTGGATTTTTTTTCCCCACAGTTGTTGGCCCAAACTTCTAGTGTGTGGCATTATCGACCGAACGCTGATCATCTTTTACCGCTTTGCACAAACCCATTCGGTTTTATATTTTTTTTAAGGTACCTTCCTGATCCCTAGATTCGCAATTTGATGTACTACCCACATTTCAGCCGATAATTATTTTATTTGTTTGGCGGCTTTAAAGGGATTCTTCACTGATGCTTCTTCCCTATGGTGGGACTACAGCACGGCTCAGTCAGTGATTAGGGCTGTGCTGCTGTTCCTTGCACACTGGGTGGTCAGGAACACCAATATGTCTACGTAATGCCAAAGAGACCTCTGTCCCTTCGTTTCCTGGATTATTAGGGTTTCCAGAGTTCAGCGTTCTGCCCATCAGAATTTTATGATACATTCTAGCGATAACTTTCTGTTCCAGAATGGTTATATTACTCCGCTGCTCAACGTTTGGAACAAACTGTTCCAAACGCTGGAGCAGGCGCCTGGACCTCGTGATGTCATAGCCCCGCCCCCTCAGGACGTCACCACAACCCTCCCATAGACTTGCACTGAGGGGGCAGGGCTATTACTAGGGATCGACCGATATCGTTTTTTTAGGGCCGATACCGATAATCGGTGGAGGTTAGGGCCGATAGCCGATAACTTATACCGTAATATCGGTATAAGTTATCGGCTATTTATCCCCCGCGACACCGCTGCAGATCATTGATTTAAAGCGGACGCTTTAAATCAATGCACTGCAGTGGCTTTTGCGGTGCCATAGACCGCCGCCGCCGCCACCCGCTACTCTCCCCTGCCTGTCCGGGGGTCCTATCACCGCCACCCCCGCACCGCTCCCCCCACCGCCGCACCACTCCGCACCCCCTACCGCCGCGTCGCACCCCCACCGCCCTGGCCCCATTGCCTCCCCCATCCCCGGTTTTCTACTTACCTGTGCCCGGGGTCCACTCTACATCTGGCTCCGGTGGCGTCCTCCTGAGCTGTCACTGTGCGCACTGACGGTCATTTCGCGCACATGACGTCACTCGTCATTGCGCACAGCGTAACGCAGGACGCAGCAGGAGCCAGAAGTAGCATGGGCCTGGGAACAGGTAATAATAAAACCGGAGATGGGGAGGCAATGGGGCCGGGGCGGTGCGGTGGGGGGTGCGACACGGTTCGGGGGGGGGGCGGACGCGGTGCGGCGGGTCGGGGGGGGGGGGGGCAAACCGATAATCTGTTGATCCCTAGCTATTACATGACGAGTTCCTGGCACCTGCTCCAGTGTTCGGAACAGTTTCTTCCAAACGCTGAGCAGTGGAGTACCCCTTTAAGACATTAACTGAACAGGCTGTGGTTGAGCTGTTCCTATAGGAGCCGTGTTGATAATATAGGCCTGTGGTTGACTATTGCTACCCTTGGAAATGGCTGCTAACAAATCAAATATGTAGAAGATGCTCATTGTCTGCACAATTGTTCGCAGGTCATTTTCATTCGCTTTAGTGAGCGCATCTTCTGTTTTATGAGGGGATATGTTGGCGGCTGTAAAATAAATGCGGCTTCCTGCCTGGATATTTGCAGCTCTGATGTGTTTAGTTGAGGAACAAACAAAAGTGATGGCCCGTTTTATTAATACAGTGGCGTTGGTAATTGTTGGTTTGCCCGCTGATGCCTAATCTGTTGTTGTTCTTCCTCCTGTCACAATCTGTCTGGCTCCCAACCGTTCCGTCTCATATAATAGAAATGTTGTATCTCCGGTTTGAGCCAGCAGTTCTGTCCCCACCAAGTATTTCTCTTTGATGTGAGGTTATATTTGGTTGTATAAATTATTTGTGTCTGTAATATCCTTCACTAGGAAATAATCATGCCTCTGCATCTCCTGTCAGTCCTGTCCGGCTTTTAGCCACTTTGGTTTGACCTCTGGTGGGTATCTGAGCGCCGGGTCACCACTGTCTGTGCAAACACAACCCTTTTAAAGGGGTACTCCCCTGGAAATCATTTTTTTTTTTTTAAATCAACTGTTGCCAGAAAGTTAAACAGATTTGTAAATGACTTCTATTAAAAAAAATCTTAATCCTTCCAATAATTATCAGCTGCTGAAGTTGAGTTGTTCTTTTCTGTCTGGCAATAGTGCTATCTGCTGACATCTCTGCTTTTCTCCGGAGCTGCACAGAGTAGAAGAAGTTTGCTATGGGGATTTGCTTCTACTCTGGACAGTTCCTAAGACAGGTGTCATCAGAGAGCACTTAGACTGAAAAGAACAACTCAACTTCAGCAGCTCATAAGTACTGAAAGGATTAAGATTTTTTTAATAGAAGTAATTTACAAATCTGTTTAACTTTCTGGAGCCAGTTGATATATATAAAAAAGTTTTTTTTCCTGCATAACCCCTTTAAATAAACAGAATATGCTGCAGAGTTTCTCTTTTGCACTTAATGTAAGAATCTGCAATTCATTTTTTTTGTTGTTGTTGCAGAGTTTGCAGTTTTTTTTTACTGTTGCAGATTTTTTGTTTTCTCATCTGTACAGTTTGGTGCAGAGCGTTCTTCCATCCCATATGGATATACCTTCAAAGAATTGCCCCTGATACTGCTTAATTTACAAAGTCTCCTATAACAGTGTTCTGCTGAACTGTAGTACAAATAATATTTTTGTAATGTATAACAAGGCCAGTTATGCTTCCATATTGTGGGGGCCTCATGTATAGCCCTTGATTCCAACTGGGGGGCTGCACATTACATTCATTGCCTCATGTCTGCTATTTGCATTGAAGAAGTGGTTGTAGAGTGAACATTATGGGAATGTTCTGAACATCTGACTAATGGCTTGTGATAGTTCCACCAGTCCGACTTCCATCCATTTTATACCTTAATCTTTTACTTTTTGACCAGGTGGCTTGCTTTGAACTGCTTTGCTTACTTTTGTTTCTAAGTTTTTTACACTATTTTATGTAATGTTTTACTTATACCTATTTTCCTTTACTCCACAGATCCAGGTTGGGCCTCCATAAACCGGGGAGTGTTGATCTGTGATGAATGCTGTAGTGTGCACCGCAGTCTTGGGAGACACATCTCTATTGTCAAGCACCTCCGACACAGTGCATGGCCGTCTTCTCTATTACAGGTTAGCCTGGTACAAAGTCATGATAGGAAGTTATGTCATGTACAAAGATTGCATTTGTGGAAACTGTATTCGTGGACCACTATTGATTTTACAGCATCAAAAGCTTTTGCTCTTACAATAAGAGAACATTCTAAAGAAAGAGTCTTGGAGGTAGTTTATCATTGTCTGTGTAAATCCGGTTCTTTTTACCCCGTTTGCCTGGGCGTCCATCATTTGTACTTCCCACGTTTATCAAAGAGGTGCCACGTTCTTCATAAATAGCAAAGTAGTTCAATGTAGACACGTTTCTAAGTGTTGTCCGGGCTGGTGTGAGATTGGGCAAAAATTTGTAAAAAGTTGCAGTCAAAATGCAATTTGCAACTTTTCGACCCGTAAAAATATTTTCTTTACCTTTTTACCACAAAAAACAATGCTTAACCCATGATAACCTCACCCCATTGAGTAGAATGTTCAATGTGTTTTTAATCTCTCCCCCCCCTCCCCCCCTTTTTTTTTATAACCATACCTTTCTCAAAAAGTGGCAGAAGCTAAATACAACAAATTTTGGCTATAGGCTATTAGGGTATATTGGTGTTTTAGATACCAGCCTACCTTGAGTGAAAATCTGCTATTGGTGTTGTACGTTTTTCACAATTTAGTTAATAGACCAATAGTCTTGTCCATCAGGGTGTTGGACATTTTCAGGCTTAACCCAACTTGGTTGAGAAGCAGTCTCTGTGCTTGCAGCAGGCTGAGATGTGCAAACCTGGCATTACATGGCACTTGTCAGTAGGCACTGCTCATCACCTGTCCAATACCATCTGTACAGTGAAGCATGGTGGTGGCAGCATCATGCTTTGGGAGTGTTTTTCATAGGCTGGGATAGGAAGACTGTTCAGGGTTGAGAGAAAGCTGAATGGACCAAATTACAGAGATATTCTTTGAAAATCGGAACCAGTGTGTTCTGGACCTGGGCCGAAAGGTCTCCTTCCAATTTCGCATAGCACACAGTCAAGACTACTAAGGAGTAATTTAGGGGCAACTCTGTGAACATCCCCTCGTGGCCCAGCCAGGGTTCTAACTTGAACCGAATTAAACATCTCCAGAAAGACCTGAAAATGGCTTCCACCAATAGTCCCAATCCAACCTGATGGAGCTTGAGATGATGTGCAGAAAATCCCAAATCCAGCTGTGGAAACCTTGTGACATCATACCCAAGAAGACTGGCGGCTGTAATCACTGCCAAATGGGTTTCCACAAGTATTGAGTAAAGGGTCTGAATAACTGTCAATGCAATAGTTTTATTTTCCTTTTCAATAATTTACCAAAAATCTTAAGCTTTCTGTTTTATTTTGTCATTATCGAGTATTGATTGCAGAAGGATGGGCCGGGCCGCACAAGATCGCAAAAGTGAACGGGTCTAAAGACTTTGCCAATGCGTGATGTGATGTATGTGATGTTCTGATGTTCTTTTTTAATAGAAGACCAGGTCTGAGCCATAGTAGTTTGTCCAGTAGTGGAATTGACACAGAAAAAGGTGCAAATCTTTGCATTTTAGTTTTTTTCTATGCTGGTTCCACTCCTGGTTTTGGTTAAAAACACTGAGGAAAATACTGAGCAAACTACTGTGCGTGAACAAAGCCTAATACTGCATTGTTTGGGGTCACATTTTATTATGCAGAGCAGAGAGCATGTTCTGGCCATTCCTCCGACAATACACAATTTCCTATTGTATCTAGAAGCATTACTCATTCTGTCCACTGGCACACAGGCCGTGCGCAGCCCATGGCTTCCGTTATATAAGCAGACAGTGGTAACTCTGTTCTAGTCATGTTCTCCTGATAGATACAGAAGACTCTGACAGTAGCCGCACAGAATAAAAAATAACTAAATAAAATAAAAAAAAACAAGCGGTCACATTTGTCTGTCTGAGGGACTCTGGTCTCTAGTTTATCACACTACAATGCCTTGCAGAAATGTCTGTCCGCTCTTCTTGGGCAAAAATATTCTGAAGCTCAGTCAGATTAGATTGAGACCGTCTATGAACAGCAAATTCTTGCCATAGATTCTTGTTTGGATTCATGTCTGGGCTTTGACTGAGCCATTTTGGGCACATTAACATGCTTTAAAGGAGAAGCATCATGTAGAAAAGCTTATCCTCTAGTCAAACGATTGGGGATAAGTTTTAGATCGCTGGGACCCCCCCCCCCCCAATCTCCTGTACCCCGGTTCTCCCCGGGAACATAGCGTGTTGACCCCCACGCGAAACCTCAGCTGACACTCCCCCTCCATGTATCTCTATGGGAGAGCCTATCGCCGGCTCTCCCACAAAGATACATGGAGGGGGCGTGTCGGCTGCTTTGTACAAGGGTCAGCACGCCTCCTTTTTGGGGACTGCCAGGATGCTGTGCAGTAGATCGTGGGGGACCCAGCGGGTCCCCCCTGTGATCTAAAACTTATTCCCTATTGCATGATAGTTTTCCTTTAATTTAAACCATTTCATTGTAGTTCTCGCTGTATGTTTAGGGTCATTGGGGGAGATTTATCAAAACTTTTGCAAAGGGAAAGTTACCCAGTTGGCCATAGCAACCAATCAGATCGCTTCTTTCATTTTGCAGAGGACATGAAGGAAAGAAGCAATCTGATTGGTTGCTATGGGCAACTGGGCAATTTTTTCTCTGGACAGGTTTTGCAGACTTCATCAGATTTTCTTCTAGGATTGCCTTTATTTTGCTCCACACTTCTCTCCATCAGCTCTGACCAGATTTCTTGTACCTGCTGAAGAGAATCATCCGTATAACATGATTCTACCACCACCGCGTGGGGATAATTATTCAAAACCAGTGCAGAGGAAAAGTTGACCAGTCGGCCATAGCAACCAATCAGATTGCTTCTTTTATTTTCCAGAGGCCTTGTTAAAAATGAAGAAAAGCAAGCTCATTGGTTGCTATGGGAAACTGGTCAACTTTTCTTCTCTTCCAAGTTTTGATAAATCTCCCTCAATGTGCTCAGGGTGATGGCCGATGTTAAACCAAAAAGTTCAGTTTTGGTCTCATTTGACCAGAGCACCTTCTTCCACATATGTTCAGAGTCTCCCATGCCTTGTGGCAAACTCCAAATGAGATTTCTTGTGGCCTAGGCTACTTTGACACTATGTGAAAGGTTCCGTTACAAACGGACGTTAAGGGCTCTTACTTTCTTTTTTCTTTCTTCATCTTCTCCCCTTTGACTATCATTAACGTCTGTTATTGAAATGGAGCCTAACGGGAGGCATAATGGGCACAGAGGATCCCGTTTACTTGAATAGGATTCTCTGACGTCCGTTATTCCGCCGGAAGGTAGGGGGGGGGAAAACGGCGCAAACACACATTTTTCTCCCACATATTCTAATTGCCGTTACACTGCCAGGCACTAACGGCAGTGTGAAAGTAGCCTTACTTTCAACAGCTTCCTTCTTTCCAGTCTTCCATAAAGGCAGATTTGTAGAGTACACGACTAAGGCTATGCTCACACCATGGAATTCCGCATCCAAAATTCAAAGGGACTGCACTGTGCACATGACGGAATTTTTGTGGAAGATGTTTTTGTTGCTGAAATCTAGATTCAGTGACCCATGAAAATGAAGCGCCACATTTTGGAGCTGTGCTAGTGCCGGCATGTTCTCTGCAGACATTCCACCGACTGAACATAGCCGAATAGCTGCCTTGTGGACGGATTCTCCCACCTCCGCTATCGATCTTTGCAGATCCTCCAGATCATCCTTTATCTCTAATCTGTTTGGTGAGCTCCTTGGTCTTTATGCTGCCGTTTGTTCAGTAGTGCTCTTTAGCAAATGTTGAGGCCTTTCACAGAACATATGTATTTGTGCTAAAATTAAATTGGACCCTATTTACTAATTTGGTGACTTGTGAAGGCAATTGGTCACACCAGATCTTTGTTAGGGGTTTTACAGTAAGGGAGTGAATACTTATGCACTAAACACTTCTCAGATTTTTATTTGGAAATACATTTGAAATCCATGTTATATTTTCGATCTCAATTAAATAAATTTGAATCTGTGGTTATACATGTAGGAAAGTCATTTAATATTCATGCAAGGCACTGTACAAGCAGCAATAAACTGTACTTTCTAATCTGGTGGTTCCATGGATATTACAAGGAATGGGAATTTTCCATACAGTCCAACAAACTACTGTTCAGTCCCTTTCCCCTATACCTTCTAATTGCTTCTGTCTGGTCTTTGTAGTTCTTTATTCCGGCCATCTAACAGTAGTCTTTACCGGATTATCATAAATCTTCTATTATGAAATTGCTGCAGTCTCTCTTTCTTCTGTTCGTATGCTGTGTAAAATTTTTATACCTTATAGTATAGAATATTCTTTTGTTTAAGATCTTGAAATATAAATCTGAAATATGGCCCGGCTGAGAGGGAGAGGCCGATCACCAGATGTTATTAGTATGGCCTCCCTTCTGGGACACATACATTTATGGGTGTGTAGTATTTTTGTATAGATCTGCAGTCCAAGAAAAACGTAATGTATCCGTATGTTAGGGTGAGCGCTGCATACTGAGCGTGTCAGGTAGATAAAAACATGTCCAGATGCTCAGACCTTTTTTTAAGTGAACATACAGTATGTTAAATAAAGTGTCTGATGTTTCCTTCCCTTCTCGAGCAGATTTATGGTACTTGGGTTAACAGGCACAGCTATATGTCTTCTGTTATCTGAGAGGTGAAATAGAAGTTAAAAAAGTTTAATACAAAACCACTGTGATTTTTTTTTTTTTTAAAGATCTGCCAGTGGTTATAGTCTAGAATTAACCAGATAGATCAGCCAGTGTTATAAATTTTGGTTTTTAAATAGTACCTGTCATCGAACCAGATTTTTCAATGGTACCTTTCCCCTTGTTTACATTGTGTGAGCTCCCAGCAGGAGAAAGTGGGCGTTCGTCACTGAAGTCTGCGAGAGCTGTACCTTGCCCCCCACACACTTCCTGAGTTTGGTCTCCTGCCAGGCCGGGAGGAGACCAAATCAACTGTTTGACTTGCGCAGGGAACAAAACAGAGCCACCTAGTGGCCATTTTTTAAATCACATTAAAAACATATAAAGGTTGAGAATTTTAACTGCAAGTAAATAGCAAAGTGTCTTACAATTACATAAGGAACAATATATTAAAAGTTTAGTCTGGTGACAGGTACTCTTTAAAACAAGAGCACTTTCAGTCATTACAAGCACATTATTTATATTCTATTTTTTAATGTGTCCCTGTTTATTTAGACCTATACACTTTACTGCAGTGGTCTCCAAACTATGGGCCTCCAGATGTTGCAAAAGCTGTAGCTGTAGTTTTGCAACAGCTGGAGGTCTACAGTTTGTAGATCACTGCTTTGGTAGATCAAACTCCCAGTGGGTATACAAAGTATATACATTTTTTTTTTGTAGGACACAAAAGCTTGATAATTCACAAACAAAACTTATACCTTCATAAAACAGAACGAACATCTTTGTAAGTTTTTTGCAGGTTCGCCATTGTATACATTGGAAAACCAATTTGAAGGTGTCCCTGCAATGTAGCCTCCAAGCGGGATGTAAATGGAGCCTTAGAGGTATCCAATCGCAACTAGCCTAGTTAAAGGAGAACTGCAGCCAATACTAACTTATCCTCTATCCACAGGATAGGGGATAAGCACCTGATCACAGGGAGTCTGACCTCTGGGACCCCCTGCAATTTCCGGGAATGGAACGCGGCTCTCGGTGAGGAACGCGTGCCATCTACCAAAAAGACGACATGCTTTCCTTCACTGACAGCCGAGATCCTGTGGAGGAGATAAATTAGTTATGGCTCGAATTCTCCTTTAAACTTGTAGGGCACATCAAGTAAAATATTTTTGCAAATACATTAATTTAGCAAATTTGCCTCCTTCTGATACTCCTGCTCCTTTTCTCCACTTGTTGACAGCTTGTTGTCCAGGGTACAGACCACCACTCCACTCTGGTGGTGTTGTGTTTTAGCTGATCTTTATGCATGTGTGTGTGTGTATATATATATATATATATATATATATATATATATATATATATATATATGTGTATATGTGTGTATATATATCTATATATATCTCAGCCCAAATACCTGTTAGAGTGAAGTGGTGGTCAGTTACCTAGGCAATGAGCTGCCAACAAGGAGTCGGAGGCAAATTTGTTGAATGAATGTACAGTATATACAATAATATTTAACTTCATGTGCTCAACAAGTTTAACTATGTTAGTTGAGATTATAATATCCCTAGTTATATACTTACCTCTCTTGCACTTCATTCTGTGCCTACATATCATCACTGCTGCATGTAGGAAAATCCATGCCATGGCCCGCCCACATAAAGCCAGGGTAAAGCCAACAGGCTATGTTGGCACAGAGCTGAAAGTGGAACTCTGGGAAGCACGGTACATATATAGCTTCTTGAATCCTGGCACCAACCCTGCACAGCAGAAAAAGTAGATATGAGGATCAGATTAGACACAAATTATTTTATTATTTATTATTATTATTTTTAATCAAGACTATTTACAAAGACACTTTATTATTTATAAAAAAAATAAACAGTTACATTTGTTATTATGTAAAACTAGATAAAACTTTACATAAATTACAGTAATTCTTATCAATCTGACCCTTTTAAGCCTGCAACTCCTTATTCCTTTTGTTTTATCTCCTCTAGATGGTGCACACGTTGGCCAGCAATGGAGCAAATTCCATTTGGGAACATTCCCTGTTAGATCCTGCGCAGGTTCAGAGTGGCCGGCGTAAAGCCAACCCACAAGACAAGCTTCAGTGAGTATTTAACATAAATAAGGAGGTATAACAAGAGTGTGGTAGGTAAACAGATATCTGTGAAAAAACTAAAATGCATTTACATAATAATTTTTACGTCCGACTTGTCTGCACGATTTTATACCTACAAATCCTACAGAATCGTGTATATATAGACAAATCCATTGACCTCCATTGAATAATCATATCAAACCCATGTACCCAATTTGGTCCATTTACGTTCTTGATTTTTAGTGAAGTTCAAATTCTGGGTTGACCACAAATGTAAAAATTAGATCAAATTGTTTTACAATTTTCAGAACACTACTGTCTATGTAAATTGTATTAAATCATATCATTGTACAATTTCATCAGTTTAATCTTATTACATTTTTTATTGACACATTCGCAACAGCTTTAGAGTAGTCTTCAAAGATCAGGAAACTTCCTCGAAAGTATATACACATAAAATCATAAACAATTAAATAAAAATTAAAAATACAATGAAACTGGTAAAGTCTGACAGATTTTTGGAGACAACCGATTTTTAATTTTGAGGATCTGATTTTATGATCCGTTTAGGCACATGCAAAAATAGGGATGTGAAAGTACTCTTAGACTATCTTCACACGGCGCAATTCCCGTGCGAAATTCTGTCATAATTTAAAGCACATAGGGGGTGCTTTAATAAAACCTGTGTACAGGAAAAGTGGACCAGATCCCCATAGCAACCAATCAGATTGCTTCTTTTTATTTTTCACAGGCCTCTTTAAAATTGAAAGAAGCGATTTGGCAACTGCTCCACTTTTCCTCTAAACAGGTTTTAATGAATCTCCCCATTATGTTCAATAAGATTCCGTTGTCGAGGGGAGTTGTAGTTTTGCAACAGCTGGAGGCACCTTTTTTGAGAAACTCTGCCATAGACAAAATGCCTGTTCAGTTTGGCTAAACAGTGTTTCCCAAGCAGGTGTCTCCAGCTGTTGCAAAACTACAACTCCCAGCATGTCCGGAGAGGAAACACTGCCCTAGATAAAATATCTGTTCATTTTGACTAAACAGCTATGGAAATTCTCTGTATTGAGGAGGATGAACTGCTGCCAGATACCAATAGTATGCTTATATAGGAAAATTAAAACTAGGAGGGGGATGGCCTACTATGTTGTTAATCGTCTGTTGTTCAAAAAACCAATAAAAATATGTTTAAAAAAAGGAAAAGAAAAACTAAAGTAATACAAAATTGTACAGTTTCATCCTTTACAACTCTCCCTATGGAGATGTCATTGGGATCAAAATAAAAGATTTTTGCCCACAATTGTAAGGCTAGGGCTACCCTACATTGAGACTTTTCATAGCACTACAGATTTGTTTTAACTATCCAACTACTGGATACATTTAATTGAATACAATCTTTAGACTGCAGCTGTCACTCAGTAGCTAAAATCGGTCAGGAACGCTACAAAAAGTTTTACTGTACCACGGTCCTTACATTTAAAGGAGAACTTTAGCCAAAAGTAACTTATCACCTATCCACAGGGATAAGTAGCTGATCTTGGGGGTCCGACTGCTGACATCTCTAGACAGCACCATTTATATCTATGGGAGTGCCGGAGATGCTCCAGTGCTGTACTCGGGTCTCTTCGACGCTCCTATAGAAATGAATGGAGCGCATGCCGTCTGCAGCATGCGCTCCTCACAGAGAGCCAGAGCCTGTTCTGGAGATCACAGGGGGTCCCAGGGGTCTGATTCCTTGCAATCAGCTACTTATCCCCCTATCCTGTGGATAGGGGATAAGTAAGTTGTTTTTTTTGGCTGGAGTTGCCCTTTAAATATAGAGATCTAGATTGACTGTCTGTATTTATTTCTTCCAGTCCAACAAAGTCTGAGTTCATTCGTGCCAAGTATCAGATGCTTGCGTTTGTGCACAAGTTACCGTGTCGTGACGATGATGGAGTGACCGCCAAAGACCTCAGCAAGGTACCGGCATTTACATGTCTCATCTGTAGTAAGAGAGCTGTATACTGAATACACATTAGACTTTCATCAATGTATTTCGATTTCTGTTGTCCTCCCGATGTATTCAGTAAATTTATAAGCACCATCTCATTACCTTCTCATAAATATCCTCTAGCGCAGTGGTCTTCAACCTGCGGACCTCCAGATGTGGCAAAACTACAACTCCCAGCATGCCCGGACAGCCAACGGCTGTCCGGGCATGCTGGGAGTTGTAGTTTTGCCACATCTGGAGGTCCGCAGGTTGAAGACCACTGCTCTAGCGGTTCTCTTTGAGCCCGTATATCTGTTAATTTGGCTGATGATCTCATAATGTGCCATCCTATTACATTCGTAGGGCTTGTAGGAAAATAGGATATACTTAATCTATGGATTTCAGAATGTGAGTTAAAGTTGTTATCTAAATATAGAAAAGCAGAGCAAATTTCTCCCAGAAAACAGTACTTGTTTTTTGTGTTTTTTGATTCATGGCTAACTGCTTTAAGTGCAAGAGATTTTATAAGTGAGTTCAAACACTTTTTTTATTTATTTTTTTTGTTCATTACTATGCTGAATCCTCACTTCTGGGTGAGAAATCTATCATATGTTAATCCCATGTCTTTTTTCCCTTCATAAGATGCGAGCCTGCTTTTCATAGCCCCACGATGGCTCCGTGGTTAGCAGGATTACTTTTTAGCTAACACAAAGCAAGACCATTTTCACGTGGCCTTATTGAAAAAACTATCCTTTTAAATAAAACAAAAATGGAGAAAAAGAAACACAGCCGCATATCCACAATTTGTATTTTGATCTACTACTCAGCATAAATTCAAACACTAACAGGTTGTTAGTATACATTATGATCAAAAAGTACAAGCCCACTCGCCACGTCAAGGCCACCTATATAGAGTGGGTCCCTAACCCAACATTGGTGTAGCGCTGGCCACCACCTCAACACCATGCCCTCGGGGAGCGACCCAGTGGCCAGGCAGCCCAACTGCTGCCCGACCAAGCCCCTGGCTCCGCGCCACACCACCCTCACAGAAACAATGACCGCCGCAGTGCAACCACATCAATGTGAATACCTACCAAATGCTCCCTGCCAGAGGGCTGGGAGAATGCTAGGAGGAAACCCTAATGCAGTCTCCTGCTAATTAAAAAGCGAGTGGGCTTGTACTTTTAGATTGAAATGTATACGAACAACCTGTTAGTTTTTGAATTTATGCTGAGAAGCAATTAGATCAAAATACAAATGGTGGCCATGCGACTATGTTTCTCTATTTTTGTTTAAAAAAAAAAGAAAAGCAGATTTTTCTTTTCGAATTTTCCATTTTGCTATCTATATTCTAAAATAAGTTTTAATTATGGCCACTAGGCCTAAAGTTAAGCTGAGACTACCTGTTCTCTACAGATCAGCAGTGTCCTCCTTATCATCAGTCAGAAGTACAGTGAAAGGTGACACCAGTAGATAGATGAGACAGAATCTTTTCAATAGCTGAAACTCAGAGCTCCGCCTACTCCCTCCCTGTGGAATGACCTTAATAAAGGTCACCAAGCATGGTCAGTAACGGTCCCCATTCATGTCAGTGAGACAGCTCCTGTCTATTGTTGCCTATGTCCATAGGGCTTCTTTAAATACTGTTAAGATAGGCTCAGGCAAGATCACTGCCCCTGTAATAATGTACAAAATGAAATTAAAAAATTTCAATAAGAAAAAAAACAAAACAAAAAAGAACATGTATCAATGGCTGCCTCTAAGTGACACATTCCCCTTTAAAAGCCAAGGAGTGTAACCTATAGAAAATGAAAAGGGGCAACTTCTGTGTTTGTCCTAGAGCTTAGACCAGTGTTTCCCAGCTATTGTGCTTCCAGTTATTGCAAAACTACAACTCCCCGCATGCCTGGACAGCCTTTGGCTCTCCAAGCATGCTGGGAGTTGTATTTTTGCAACAATTAGAGGCACAATAGCTGGGAAACACTGGATTAGACCGAGACCTCCACTAGGGACAGGTCTGTTTCAAGATGGAAGGGGGTTGTGGTATCCCCTTCCCTCCCTCTGCATGTCATGCCATATCATTTTTTTATCGAACTACTATTTGTAAGCTGCATCTTCTATAGCTCTGATGTTGGATAGATCAACGAGCTATAGGAGGTGCCAAGATTGCAGTTGCACCCAGCCCTGTTGTTAGGAGGTTACACCGCTCTATAAAAAGCAGCATATAACAGTGCTAGAAATTACTGTATGTGGTGGTAGGGGCCCTTTAAGAGTTTGCAGTGGGCACAGTGCATCTCTGTGATGTGATATTACAGAGCTAACAGCATTGGTTCCCAACCAGGGTGCCTTCAGATGTAGCAAAACTACAACTCCCAGCATGCTATGGCAGCTGTGGCTGTCTGGGCATGCTGGGAGTTGTAGTTTTTCAACAGTTGGAGGCACCCTGTTTGGGAAACATTGGCTTACAGAGTAGCTACTTCCAGAGGGTGGCACTAGGGAACCAGATTTCTTCCTTATGGAGACAAGATAATTTGCCTACTTGTTCTCTATTAATAAACAATTTCCATATTACCGACAGCACATTCCCAATGAAATGAGGCAGGTTTATCCGACACTTGTCTAATGCAAACCAAACTTACGTCTGCAAACCATTAATTCTCATTTTCTTTTTTTTGGCTGGTTTACTATATAACAGAAACAAGTATATAAAAATCGACCTCAGGAAACAGGTAATGTTCTGTGATGCATTGCAGGCATTGTGCACACCCTTAATTGTATGATTCGGTACGATTAAGGGTGTGCACAATTCCTGAAACGCATCACGTGACGCTACCGGTTTCCTGATGTTTGTTTTAATACACACTTTCTGCGCTTGACATCTCTATCATTTGTATATTGCTACGGGTTTTGCCTTTTGCCTGCGTTTCAAGCATTGTACATTGTACAATTAAGGGTTCGCTTAACACCTGAAACGCATCATATGAAACTATTTTGTTCCTGATGTCTGTTTTGATACAATAATGTTTTGGAATGGCACTTTCTGCACTGAACATTTCTATCCTTTGTGTGTTGCTACGGGTGTTGTCCGAGTCGCAGCAGACAGAAGCTGGATTTTGTTTGTTCTTCAGCTATGTAACTTTTTTTTTTTTTTAAGTTTTTCTCATTGTGAAAGGAGTCGCTGTGTGTAATAAGATAAAAAGCATGTGATATTATTGTTCTGCGTTTTAGCTAGCCTAGTAGACAAGGTCATATGATCAATGTGATGATGTAAGCCAGGTGAAGAGGATTCCCTGGAGCAAAGAATTGTGTAACTGGGCTGCCCCTGATCTTATCTGATCTCTTGTGTTTTGTTTTATTTGCTGATTCTAGCAACTTCATTCCAGTGTGAGGACTGGGAACCTGGAAACATGCTTACGTCTGCTGTCTCTTGGTGCTCAAGCCAATTTCTTCCACCCGGTAATCACTCCTGTTGATATCATATTACTGTGTAATCTTCCTGTTATTTCCATATGTTCGTCTTTGTATAGTGAGATTTCTCCTTCTAAGTTCATATTCATCTGTGCCGTATCTCGTGAGTACACTAACCAATTACTCCAGGGCCGAAGCCTGGAGCCACAAACCCCAAGTATTCATCCCCGAAAACAAAACTTTTAATTTGGCATGTTAAAAAAAAAAATATATAAATATTAAAACTAAAACTGTGATTTACTCAGTAGACCAGAAACTGGATGCTAAATGGGTTAATAACCCTGACACATGTATCCTAGTGTCACAGTATGGGGATTAAAATGTTAACTGTCATGCTCTTCTCGACATGTTTTGCCATTATCAAAAGGTATATGATGGCAATGGCTCCTGAGTCACCTGTATAACTTATGATAACTGGGGTCTAGGTGCCGAGACCCACGCAATCTCTTTTTTGATTTGGAGAGAAACACTCAGCTGTGCACCGTGCCCGTTTTGTTTCTGATTGGCACCTCTCGGCTCCGCTTGTTAAGAGGCACAAGTGGTGTAAAGATTTGTAGAAAGTCTGTTGAAGTGTTTGAGTGTCCTGAAGCAGGACCACGGGGATCTATGGTCCATTGTAATTGACAAAACATGGCAGTGTATTTTACTCGAGAGGACCCAGCACATTAGACCATATCACAGACAGATCTTTTTTTAATAGGTCATTGTGTATTGCACTGACTTGCTGGGTCCTTCAGAGCAAAACACACTGCCATGTTGTGTTAATATTGTCATGGCCGTAAATGTTGGCACCCCTTAAATTTATCAAGAAAATGAAGTATTTCTCACAGAAAAGGATTGCAGTAACACATGTTTTGCTATACACATGTTTATTCTCTTCATGTGTATTGGAACTAAACCAAAAAAGGGAGAAAAAAAGCAAATTGGACATAATGTCACACCAAACTCCCAAAATGGTCTCGACAAAATTATTAGCACCCTTTCAAAATTGTGGATGAATAAGATTGTTTCAAACATGTGATGCTCCTTTAAAGTAACAGGTTTGGGCAATATAAAAATCACACCTGAAAGCAGATAAAAAGGAGAGAGGTTCACTTAGTCTTTGCATTGTGTGTCTGCCACACTAAGCATGAACAACAGAAAGAGAAGAGAACTGTCTGAGGATTTGAAAACCAAAATTGTGGAAAAATATCAACAATCTCAAGGTTACAAGTCCTTCTCCAGAGATCTAGATTTGCCTTTGTCCACAGTGCACAACATTATCAAGAAGTATGCAACCCATGGGACTGTAGCTAATCTCCCTGGGTGTGGATGGAAGAGAAAAATTGATGAATGGTGTCAATGCAGGATAGTCCGGATGGTGGGTAAGCAGCCCCAAACAAGTTCCAAAGATATACAAGCTGTCCTGCAGGCTCAGTGAGCATCAGTGTCAGCACGAACTGTCGACATTTAAATGAAATGAAACGCTATGGCAGGAGACCCAGGAGGACCCCACTGCTGACACACAGACATAAAAAAGCAAGACTACATTTTGCCAAAATGAACTTGAGTAAGCCAAAATCCTTCTGGGAAAACGTCTTGTAGACAGATGAGACCAAGTTAGAGCTTTTTCGTAAAGCACATCATTCTACTGTTTTAACAAAAATGGAATGAGGCCTACAAAGAAAAGAGCACAGTACCTACAGTGAAATATGGTGGAGGTTCAAGGATGTTTTGGGGTTGTTTTGCTGCCTCTGGCACTGGGTGCCTTGAATGTGTGCAAAGCATCATGAAATCTGAGGATTACCAATGGATTTTGGGTCGCACTGTACAGCCCAGTGTCAGAAAGCTAGATTTGTGTCCGAGATCTTGGGTCTTCCAGCAGGACAATGACCCCAAACATACGTCAAATAGCACCCAGAAATGGATGGCAACAAAGCCCTGGAGAGTTCTGAAGTGGCCAGCAATGAGTCCAGATCTAAATCCCATTGAACACCTGTGGAGAGATTTCAAAACTGCTGTTGGGAAAAGGCGCCCTTCCAATAAGAGAGACCTGGAGCAGTTTACAAAGGAAGAGTGGTCCAACATTCCGGCTGAGAGGTGTAAGAAGCTTATTGATGGTTATAGGAAGCGACTGATTTGTTATTTTTTTCCAAAGGGTGTGCAACCAAATGTTAAGTTAAGGGTGCCCATAATTTTGCCCAGCCCATTTTTGGAGTTTGGTGTGACATTTATATCCAATTTGCTTTTTTTCCCCCTTTTTTGTTTTGGTTCCAATACACACAAAGGCCCAGATTTATCAAACTGTGTGAGAGAAAGAGTGGAGAGATTTTTCCATAACAACCAATCACAGCTCAGGTAACGAGTTCTGGTAAAGTGAAAGCTGAACTGTGATTGTTTGCTGTGGGAAAATCTCTCCACTTTCTCTCTCACACACTTTGATAAATCTGGGCCAAAGGGAATAAACATGTGTATAGAAAAACATGTGTTACTGCAATCCTTTTCTGTGAGAAATACTTCATTTTCTTGAAATATTTTAGGGGTGCCAACATTTACGGCCATGACTGTAGACTAAAATACATCATAGAAAGCAAGCAAAGTCACAGAAAGAAGAATATAAGTTGTGTATGGATTCTCATTATACACTATTCAATTTTAAAAAGGACAACACCAAGAAGGAAAAGTAATTGAATCACGGAAATGACGAGATTGATAGACATGTAGGGCTAAGTTCACATCAGCGGTTTTTATTTTTTATCCCAAACAGACCCTGAACAGGTCCGAGCACAACTGACACCACCAGGTCCTATTGACTTTGAATGTAGTCTGTCTGGTTTCCATTAGGTGTCAGTTGCTTTAGTAGAGAATAAAATACTACCTGCCATATTTTTTCCCATTAAAGTCCGTTAATTTAGACAGACTCAGAAACTAAGCTCCTCACAAAAGAGCACAACAGGAATGTGAATGAGGCCTTAATGCTATGCAAGTGATGAAACAGTGGAAACAAAGTATTATGTATATTGAGTTTGAGCTCAATGTACAGAAATACACACACTTGCATCCTTTAGCATGCCATCAGTGAGGTTTCCTGAGGAATGTTCTTCCACACTGAATGCACTAGGGCACATAAATCATCAAGATCTATTGCTGGCACCTTCCTGCCCAGTTGTAGCCCAATGATGTTCCAGATGTGCTTAATGGAAGACAAGTCGGAAGTGCTGCAGGCCATGGTTGCACATTTAGGCCATGCAGGCTTCTCACTGTAGTATAAGCAACATGCTGCCTGGTGTTTTTGTGTTGCCAATCGACTCTTGGGACACTTCAGCTATGTTGACGAGATGGAGTGAAGAATTAGAAAACTTCCATGTGGGCATTCTACCGATAGCAGAGCGCTGGCATGTTCTGCCGACGCTCTGCTCTCTGTAGAATGTCCACATGGAAGTTTTCCAATGTTTCATTCCATTTTGTCAACATAGGACCGCTCGGAAAAGCATAGACTGCAGTGCATTTCCATGCGGACTCCGCAGAAAGAATAGACATGTCTATTCTTTCTGCGGACTCTGTTATTAGGATTTTCGCAATGTGCATAGTGAGGCAGAATCCTGTTGACATCAATTGCAGCGGAATGTCTGTGCGGAATTCTTCAGCAGAATTAATCATGGAAATTCCATTGTGTGAACATAGCCTAAGCAGAAATAGCCATACTGCTGGTTTCACAACCAAATCAATGTAATGCTGAGCTGTTAGTGTGCCTAGAATGAAGACTATAGGGGTCCAGGTACTGTACATTATTCTACACCATAATCCCATGACTTTTCCTTCTTGGTGTCACAATTTCAATGTTGAGGTGTGTATATGTACCAATAGTTCTGATTGCTTTTTGTTGCTGCAGGAGAAAGGGAGCACTCCTTTACATGTAGCAGCTAAAGCTGGACAAGTCCTTCAGGCTGAGCTTTTGGTAGTGTATGGAGCTGACCCGGGGGCTCCTGATGTGAATGGAAGAACGCCAATTGATTATGCCAGGTATGTAATCAATGACAACGTGGATTTTTTCATCTTCACCTACATATTGTCTTAGAGCAGGAAACCAGATAACTACAGTGGGGCAAAAAAAGTATTTGGTCAGCCACCAATTGTGCACCATTTCAAGGTCCTGGAGTGGCCTAGCCAGTCTCCAGATCTCAACCCCATAGAAAACCGTGAAAGTCCGTGTTGCCCAGCAACAGCCCCCCCAAAAAAAATCACTGCTCCAGAGGAGATTTGCATGGAGGAATGGGCCAAAATACCAGCAACAGTGTGTGAAAATCTTGTAAAGACTTACAGAAAACGTTTGCCACAAAGAGCATATAACAAAGTATTGAGATGAACTTTTGTTATTGACCAAATACTTATTTTCCACCATAATTAGCAAATAAATTCTTTAAAAATCAGACAATGTGATTTTATGGATTTGTTTTCTCATTATGTCTCTCATAGTTGAGGTATACCTATGATGAAAATTTCAGGCCTCTCATCTTTTTAAGTGGGAGAACTTGCACAATTGGTGGCTGACTAAATACTTCTTGGCCCCACTGTATGTCAGTATTCATAGATTAAATAGTTATTATGGTATAAGGCTAACACTGCAAACTTCATATGCTAGATACAATCTGAAACGAATGGACTATAAAATATTTTTGTGTCACACCAGTAACCACCCTGTATACAAGTCTAATGCTTCATTGCTGTACTTTTATAACCTTAAAAGTGATGGGATCATTTCTAGGGATATTTAGTGATGTCATGATGGCGGTTGCATATAGCCTCTATCCCTCTTAGGGACAACCCAGTAAATTTGTCTATGGTAAGTGTATGCCGAGCTTTGACTTTCCTATTGCTTTTGTTGTAAAATTTGAAGACCACATGTAGGTTTTCTGTGTTTCTGAGCAGAAATGTCCTATCTTATAGGCAGGCGGGTAACCACGATCTTGCAGACAGACTGGTGGAGTGTCAGTATGAGCTTACGGACAGACTAGCCTTCTACCTCTGTGGCCGAAAGCCAGGTGAGTTTATCACTGTAAGGGTGAGTTCACACCACGTTTTTGTAATACAGTTCCTGTATACATTTTCAATTTGAAAACAGTATGGAACCGTATTGAAAACCGTATGTATTGACTCTCCATTGAAAACTGTATGCCAAAAGATGCATCCAGTTACATTAGTTTTGCGTCTTGTCCGTTTTTTTCCCGTACATAAAACCGCAGCCTACCACGGTTTTTGGTGTGGGTGAAAAACCGTATGCCAACCGGATACATTTTTTTGGGGAACCATATTTGCGTACAGTTATATCCGGTTTTTACCATACGGTTTTTGACTTTGCAGTTTTTTTCTTGGAATTTCAATCAAACAAGTGAAACTTTATTCATAATAGAGTGAAAAGTTAAAAATGTATATGTTTTTTTTTCTTAATAAACGGATGCAACCGGACATCATTTTTCAAACCGTATACGGGTTAAACATTTGTACACACGTTTTGATACAGTTTAGTCAGGTTTTGAGGAATCAGTTTTTCATCCAAAAACCTGATATGGGAACTGTATTGCAAAAACGTGGACCCTCTCTCTGTAAATCCAACGTGCACTGTCCTTATATTGAGCTGGGTTGATTTTCCAGGTGTAACTGATCTTTAAACGGGTTTTCTTTAGATACCCATCACCCAAAAAATAAAAATAAAATAAACTGAAAAAAGAAAACAAATTATAAAAAACAATGCTTACACTATTACTTATGGCAACATCGTCTATTCACTGCACCCTAAAACATCAGACCTGCTCTTCAGCTATGAGGCAAGATTTGGCAGTTTCAACACCTACTTAAAGGGGTACTCCACTGGCCAGCATTCTGAAGTAAATGTTCCAAACGCTGTTATCGCGCTGTGGGGGGTCGAACACGCCCCTTGTGACGTCATTGACTTGCATTGAGGGGGCGTGACCCCCCAGTCACCCCCCATCCCATAGACTTGCATTGAGAGGGTGTGGCAGTGATGTCACAAAGGGCTTGACCAACCCCTGCAGCACGAAAACAGCATTTAGTGGTCATGTGATGATGTGCCAACATGTTTTCGTCACGTGGGACTATGTCAATGCATCACCAAATCAGAAAGTGCTGGCGAAGGTCCAGTAACACATGACTGTCCGATTTCGCCAATGGGAGCACTTTAAGAAGATGGATAATAGCAAGTTATTCATCTATTACCTGATCATTTTATAGCACCATGAAACCGCTTTAAACTGAGAAGAGAGGGGGAGAGTTAAGGTGCAAAGCTAAGCAGCCACTAATATTTATAACATGAAGTTGTTATTAGAAGTATATCAATAAATACAGAATTCTATTAAAGCTTCAGTTGGAAAATACAGACAATGTGTGAGCTTTATCTCATTTAGGATTTTGTTTCTTGCGGCGGATTTATGTTTTTAGTTTTTTCTCTTTTTTTTTTTCTCATTTGTTACAATGAGCATCATTCATCATCTGAAAACAGCGCTGCCTCAGAGGCTTATTGTCTGTTTATAGAGACATAGTAATACGTTCTGGGGAAATGTGATATTTAGCTGTATAATTGGAGATAACATTTTCTGCTTGGGAATAAACAGCTGTCGGATGCAAAACTGAACATATGTGCCTTTACCAACACCTCAGTTCTGATGGAAAAACATATTCTACTCTACTGTTCGGCTTCCTTACAGCCTACAACAGAATAATTCACATTTTAGCCACCAGATTTAAATTGACAGTACAGTAAAATCAGAGAATATATTAAAGGGGTACTCCACTGGAAATTTATATATATATATATATATATATATATATATATATATATATATATATAGGAATTCAGAGAAGATACAGCACCAAATAGCTGAGGACTCAGGCTAGTAGATGGAGCAAGATTTTATTTGCCATCCATGTGCAACGTTTCGGCAATAAACTGCCTTTTTCAAGCATTTTTCAAGGCAGTTTATTGCCGAAACGTTGCACATGGATGGCAAATAAAATCTTGCTCCATCTACTAGCCTGAGTCCTCAGCTATTTGGTGCTGTATCTTCTCTGAATTCCTGTATGCCTCTCCGGGTTGGCACTCCCGGATGATCACCTGCACAAGCTGATTTGATCGGTGCTGTCTCCCCTTTCATCTATATATATATATATATATATATATATATATATATATATATATATATATAATATACCGTACATATATGTGTGTGTATTTATTTATTTTTATCAACTGGTGCCAGAAAGTTAAACATATTAGTAAATTACTTCTATTAAAAAAAATCTTAATCCTTCCAGTACTTATCAGCTGCTGTATGATCCATAGGAAGTTATTTTCTTTTTTAATTTCCTTTGTCTGACCACAGTGCTCTCTGCTGACACCTCTTTCCATTTTAGGAACTGTCCAGAGTAGGATAGGTTTTCTATGGGGATTTGCTCCTATTCTGGACAGTTCCTAAAATGGACAGAGGTGTCAGCAGAGAGCACTGTGGTCAGGCAGAAAGGAAATTCAGAAAAAGAACTTCCTGTGGATCAGCAGCTGATAAGTACTGGAAGGATTAAGATTTTTTAATAGAAATAATTTACAAATCTTTTTAACTTTCTGGCACCAGTTGAAAAAAATATTTTTCAGTGGAGTACCCTTTTGCCCTATACATGCTTCTTGCACCCCCTTGTTCAGTACCCTTCTTTTATCAGATACTAGCTGAGTACCCGGCTAGTACCTAAGTACCTCTTATCCCGACCTCTTATCCCGACCTCTTATCCCGACCTCTTATCCCGACCTCTTATCCCGACCTCTTATCCCGACCTCTTATCCCGACCTCTTATCCCGACCTCTTATCCCGACCTCTTATCCCGACCTCTTATCCCGACCTCTTATCCCGACCTCTTATCCCGACCTCTTATCCCGACCTCTTATCCCGACCTCTTATCCCGACCTCTTATCCCGACCTCTTATCCCGACCTCTTATCCCGACCTCTTATCCCGACCTCTTATCCCGACCTCTTATCCCGACCTCTTATCCCGACCTCTTATCCCGACCTCTTATCCCGACCTCTTATCCCGACCTCTTATCCCGACCTCTTATCCCGACCTCTTATCCCGACCTCTTATCCCGACCTCTTATCCCGACCTCTTATCCCGACCTCTTATCCCGACCTCTTATCCCGACCTCTTATCCCGACCTCTTATCCCGACCTCTTATCCCGACCTCTTATCCCGACCTCTTATCCCGACCTCTTATCCCGACCTCTTATCCCGACCTCTTATCCCGACCTCTTATCCCGACCTCTTATCCCGACCTCTTATCCCGACCTCTTATCCCGACCTCTTATCCCGACCTCTTATCCCGACCTCTTATCCCGACCTCTTATCCCGACCTCTTATCCCGACCTCTTATCCCGACCTCTTATCCCGACCTCTTATCCCGACCTCTTATCCCGACCTCTTATCCCGACCTCTTATCCCGACCTCTTATCCCGACCTCTTATCCCGACCTCTTATCCCGACCTCTTATCCCGACCTCTTATCCCGACCTCTTATCCCGACCTCTTATCCCGACCTCTTATCCCGACCTCTTATCCCGACCTCTTATCCCGACCTCTTATCCCGACCTCTTATCCCGACCTCTTATCCCGACCTCTTATCCCGACCTCTTATCCCGACCTCTTATCCCGACCTCTTATCCCGACCTCTTATCCCGACCTCTTATCCCGACCTCTTATCCCGACCTCTTATCCCGACCTCTTATCCCGACCTCTTATCCCGACCTCTTATCCCGACCTCTTATCCCGACCTCTTATCCCGACCTCTTATCCCGACCTCTTATCCCGACCTCTTATCCCGACCTCTTATCCCGACCTCTTATCCCGACCTCTTATCCCGACCTCTTATCCCGACCTCTTATCCCGACCTCTTATCCCGACCTCTTATCCCGACCTCTTATCCCGACCTCTTATCCCGACCTCTTATCCCGACCTCTTATCCCGACCTCTTATCCCGACCTCTTATCCCGACCTCTTATCCCGACCTCTTATCCCGACCTCTTATCCCGACCTCTTATCCCGACCTCTTATCCCGACCTCTTATCCCGACCTCTTATCCCAACCTCCTGACCCGTAATATGTGTACCAGGTATTGAAATATCTCCAGCTGTACGGTAGTTATGTGGGAACATACATTTAAAAAAACTAAAGTTAGACCAAAAGGGGACTATAGAGGCCAAGGAACACAACTAATTACCTAACCCCAAGGCCGTAGCCTGGGGTGCAAAACACCTCTAAATAGTACCCCCCTAAAACATAACTTTTATTATATATCCAATTAAAATAAAATTAATGTAAACCCAGTGAGATAAATATTAAAAATGAGATGTCAGGTAGGTTAGTGCTTGTGAGATCTGAGCATCATTGCTCCACTGTCAAGGGTTCTGCAGTAGCCCTGTACGCCTACTCTGACACCAACTAAAAACACTAGATTGCCGCCTCTACATGTTTCGCCGTCTCCACAGCGTTTTCAAGAGGCAAACTGTGCCACAGTTTGCCTCTTGAAAACGCCGTAGAGGTGGCAATCTAGTGTTTTTAGTTGGTGTCAGAGTAGGCGTACAGGGCTACTGCAGAACCCTTGACAGTGGAGCAATGATGCTCAGATCTCACAAGCACTAACCTACCTGACATCTCATTTTTAATATTTATCTCACTGGGTTTACATTAATTTTATTTTAATTGGATATGTAATAAAAGTTATGTTTTAGGGGGTACTATTTAGAGGTGTTTTGCACCCCAGGCTACGGCCTTGGGGTTAGGTAATTAGTTGGGAACATACATTTCCCATTGATTTGCATGGGACTTAAAACAAAAACCCCGACCCTCACAAATGGGGGTAGTTAAGGGTTAAATTAACTATCATATTTTTTAAGTGGACCTATAAGTAACATGTGACCAAGTATTATCGAAATATCTCCAGCTGTTTGGAAGTTATGCAGTAACATATATTTCCCATAGACTTGTATCGGACTTTAAACATAAACCCCGCCCCTGGCAAATGGGGGTGAGTAAGGGTTAAATCACCTATCCTATGTTTGTTGTTGACCTATAAGTAACGTGTGTGCCAAGTTTCATGTTAATATCTTTAGCAGTTTGGATGTGATGCTGGAAAATACACGCACGCACGCACGCACGTCCCGGCAGTAGGACACTTTGTATCCAGCTTATCTGAGGGGACCATGTTAAAGCAGACAGTTCTTATAAAGAACATGGGGGAGATTTATCAAAACCTGTGTAAAGGAAGAGCGGTGCAGTTGCCCATAGCAACCAATCAGATTGCTGCTTTCATTTTTTATAGGCTTCTCTATAAAAGAAAGAAGCGATCTGATTGGTTGCTTCTGCACAGGTTTTGATAAATTTGTTAGGAATAGATGCCCGGGCCCAATGACCTTGGCAGGAACAGTGGACCTTGTAAGGCTGCATGCACTATTTCTTCCGTTCATTCTCCCATCACAAAATAATGTCCGTTATTAATTACGGTTTATAACTAGTTAAAACGGATAATGTAAAAATCCCATAGACTATAATGGGATTTTCTAACTGCCGTATGTGATTTTTTTTTTACGGACGATTTTCAGGGTTTTCTCAACGGAACATCAAACGGATCTTTAAAACGGATTAATTTTCTAGTGTGAAAGCAGCCTAAAATGTACAGGGTCGCCTCTGCGTTCTCCTGACAGATGATGTCAGGGACACAAGGATCAGACATTTTGGACTTTAAATGCCCAATCCTTTTGTTCTCTGCTCGAAGCTTATAACACCAAGGAGTCTGAGAACAGCTTACCCATCCTTTCTCCATTTAGAACATGTGAACACTCGTGTATTGAAGAATTGGGAGAACTCTATGCCAAACTAACATTTGTCTGACAGCTATGAGATGTGTGTGGGTTTTAGCTGTTCGTTCAGTTTCAGTAATAAAAATCTGCTGCTTCAAGTCCTCAATAAATCTGCCCCAAATCCAAACCATATGGTGCAGGTTACCTGCTGTGGATTTACCTGCTGCCAAAAATATGCAGCATATCCTTCTTGTGCAAACGTACTCAAAGTTTAGTTGTCTGGAGCCTGTCATGTATATAAATGCAGCAATAGCTATAATGTAGCTACATGCTTCCCTAGAGCAGTGTTTCCCAACCAGTGTGCCTCCAGCTGTTGTAAAACTACAACTCCCAGCATGCTAGGACAGCCTTCGGCTGTCCTAGCATGCTGGGAGTTGTAGTTTTGCAACAGCCGAAGGCACCCTGGTTGGGAAACCCTGTCCTAGAGGATGGGCAGACAATCCTGGGACCAATGGTTCAATGTACACTAGTAGTATCCGGTTCTTACATAATCATCCATTTAGGAGTACAAGCGATCTGTTTAATGTTCTGTAGCTGAAATGTTTCTTCTCCTACATGAAGTTGTTAACTTACTCAATGCACTAACTAGTGTGTGTCTTATTTGTCTGTTTCAGATCATAAGAACGGACATTATATCATTCCTCAGATGGCCGATAGGTAATTGAATCCTCTGCTCTTTATTTAATGCCGCAGCTTTAATTGCAGTATGTGTTTTGTGGAGTGTAATTACTTTCCACCGTTCCATAGTGTCCTGTGCTTCCCCTGCCAACACATCATGTAAGCTTATGGCCTCATTAAATAGGATCCACATTGTGAAATGTGAACCTACAAAATGTAATGAATCCATTCGAAGAGCCACTAAGCCTCACGCTGCCATAGGTGAACATGTTTTTCTGCTTTAAAGAAGCACTCCAGGTTTTGTTTTTTGCCTACATCATGCACACTCAGCATTAAAGGGGTATTCCAGGATTTTTTTTTTTATTTGACTATGGTACAGGGGCTCTAAAGTTAGTGTAGTTTATACTATAGGGTCTGTACCTGTGTGTGACGGTTTTCTCACAATTCTTATGTGATTTTCACTCCAATATTTATTTTTATCAGCATACAAAATGACTGTTGTCTCAGATTTTTCCCAGCTTGCAATGTGGCCGAGACCTGACTCACTAGTCAGCTGATGACAGGGAGCCTGTCTGCTTCAATTGGTGGAGGGATCGCTTGGTGGTAGAGAGATCAATCAGCAACTAATGCAACAGCTGTAGGCACCCTGATTGAAAACCACAGGTCTTTTGAATGGATGCAGCTCATTTATGTTTCAATGGGTGGGGTGGCTGATGTGTGGGAGGGAGGAAGATGGAATTGTGGAATTTGTAGTCAAAAAAGAAAAGTCAAACAGGAAATACCAGTTCATAAAAAGCTAGCCACAGTGTTATGGTAATCTCACAACATAGCCATTTAGCCCCAAGACAAGCACAGATCCTTCCTAAGCTTGTCCATTACTGTCTGCCAGGTACGTACTAAAATCACCTTATGGTGGAGAACCCCTTTAATAGTTCTACAGCACCATTTCTTTTATTCCAACGCAGCTGCATCCATGTGTCTTGTTACTCTTAGAGGGGTACTCCCATGTAAAACTTTTTTTTTTTTTAATGAACTGGTGCCAGAAAGTTAAACAGATTAGTAAATCACTTCTATTAAAAAATCTTAATTTTTCCAGTACTTTTTAGGGGCTGTATTCTAAAGAGAAATCCAAAGAAGAAATGCATTTCCTCTGATGTCATGACCACAGTACTCTCTGCTGACCTCTGCTGTCCATTTTAGGAACTGTCCAGAGCAGGAGAAAATCCCCATAGCAAACATATGCTGCTCTGGTCAGCAGAGAGCACTGTGGTCATGACATCAGAGGAAATGCATTTCTTTTTTTGATTTCTCTTTAGTATACAGACCCCATGGAGTAAATAAAAACTGAAATTTTTACCACAATTTTGGAAAATGGCTGCAAAAATAGCTAAAATGCCATAAATAATGTGTGGAAAATGTAGTAAAAACTCAACGTGCGAGCAAAGCCTAAAGACCTCAAATCTTTATAAAACACCTCAATTGTGATTAAAGGTCAAATCACTTTCTCAATATTTCTCTAAACAAAACACTTTTTTTAAGTAAAAAAAAATAAAAATCTTCAGAACTGACACCTACAAACATGTGAGTCTGTTTCCCTGGGTGATCTCTTGCACTTGCATCCCTATGAGATGACCAGCTGCAATAATTGGACTCCCCAGCCAAAGCCAGAGGACTCATGGGAAATGTAGGCTTTATTACAGAACCCACATCACTGTGCATTTGTAAATCAAAATGGAGCCTATCCCATGCATGCCACATAAACAAGAAGAGGTAAGAAAAATGCATACATCAAAACCATCACATTATTCTGTAATAACAGCCTAAGCTAGAAGCAACAAAAAAAAAACAAATTCTCTGAATGCTTAAGGTCTATTCACACGTACAGTATCCTGCACATATTTGATTTTATGCTCAATGTAAACTAAATGATTTAACACAGCTTTAAATCTGCAGCATCAAATATGTGCATGATACTGTACATGTGAATAGACCCTTAAAGGAAACCTGTTATCACTTTCATGATGCCCGAACTACAAGTCATCAGGTGATGCCCGGCAGCTTTTCATACTTTCCAAGAGCCATAACTTATTTTTCTATTGATGCCAGCTTTTTTTTGGTGAACAAGTCATATTTTTAATTGAACTAATTTGGGATACATATAAAAAGGGTGAGGATGAGGACATATCAGGTGTCAAACGTTCTCCTTTTGTCATCCTCTATTTCAGTTAGCCATTAAAGGAGTATTCCCATCTCCTAATTTAGACTTCTCAGCCCCCTTCATCCTGTTTGCAACCCCTCGAAGGTGATCGGGAAGCCAAAAGCAGCCAAAGCTGGAAAGTTGCGCAGTTTGCATAACTGCCTTTGACTTTACTGTGAGTTGCACAAACATTGTAGCGCCACAAGCTACATTATTTTCAGAACTCAAAAATAGCTTACCCTATGGTAGAGATGAGCGAAGTTACTGTGATTTGATTCGTCACAAACTTCTCTGCTCGGCAGTTGCTGACTTTAGCCTACATAAATTAGTTAAGCTTTCAGGTGCTCCGGTGGGCTGGAGACTCTCCTAAAACTGTATTCAACTCATTTATGTAGGCTAAAGTCAGCAACCGCCGAGCTGCGAGGTTCGTGACGAATCGAATCACTGTAACTTTGCTCATCTCTAGCCTATGGGACTACATCATTTGCAAAACTCCCCCGGCCTTGGCTGCTTTTGGCTTCCCAACTACCTCTGGCGGGTGCATACCAGGCGAAGAGGGCTGCAAAGGCAAAATTTGGAGATTGGAATACCCCCTTTAAAGATTTCAGCCACTGAAAACTCTCATCTCACCGCCCCCCACCCCACTTCCGTAAAATATTGATTAACTTTTGTGAGGTAAATGAGGACATCCTCACTAAGGGACTTACATCACAGTGCGATTTGCTAAATGCTTTTGTATACTGAAGCATTATAAACTATTACTTGGCATATATATTGATGGCAGGATTTTTGTTTGGTCCAGGCTGCCATGGCAACCCATCAGCACCCTGTGATCCTGTTTGCAGAAGACTCATGGGTGACAGAGCAAGCCCTCTTCCTTTGTCTAACTATCTTAATGTCGTGGTCACATTTGACTGCAGATCGAAATCGGAGTTGACTCTGATCCTGGCCATTGCAGCTGGCTGTCAGTTTTATATCACAGCTATCATCCACCCGACAGAACTGTACAACCACTTGTGGGAAGGGAACGCACAAAAATGGAATTACAGTTACATCCACATGCATGAAGCGGGTAACAGTATGCAGTAAGCTCCTTTCAGAGCTTTAAAAAGCTGTGTATCATACCTTTCTTCATGTTCGAATAGTGCAATTTCCCAGCAGGAGAAAGTGGGCGTTTCCCAGCAGACATGACATCACTGAAGCCTGCTGGGAGACCACTTCCACCCTCACATGGTTGCAGAGCTGTGAAGAATAGAAGACCTCAGGCTCTGTGCATGCTTCAGTCTGTGTGGCTTTCTGTGAGAATCTGTGGAGCTTTCACTTTCTGTGCAGCTGTCAATCAAGCTCTGTGCAGAGAAACACTTCCTGAGTTTGGTCTTTTGCCAGGCCGGGAGGAGACCGAACTCACTGTATTAATTGTGGCAAGGAACAGAACAGAGCCACCTAGTGGCCTTTTTTTATACATTTATGTTGATCATTTTAAAAGCAAAAGTGTCTGCTAATTATACAAGGAACACTATATTGAAAGATTTATTTGGTGACAGATATGTCCCCCAGAAGCTCCTCTGCTATATTCTGTGAATTGCTAGCTGGAGACGGGGCCCTGTCGGCTCAATTTACATATTCCTGTTCTGTGACTCCACATCCTAGTGACGTGGAGTCGCTGGTCACATGAGCTCTCTGCTCTTTGTGTGTGTATGTGCTGACTGAGTGTCGGGAGGAAGTTTAGCCACAGAACATGAATATGTAAATTAAGCCAGTGGGGCCCCGCCTCCATCGCCCAATTCACAGAATATAGCAGACAATTTTCTGGAGGACATATCTCTGGACCTACAGGACGTATTTCAGTCAGTAACCCCTTGTCGGACTCCTGTTCACCCGCCCTATAACCCTGTTTATTGAGTTTAGTGTGGGTGAACAGGCTGACAGTTTTCCTTTAAATCAAGCCAGTGGGTTGAGCTTATTAAAGGGGTACTCCAGTGGAAAACTCCTTTTTTTTTTTTTTTTTTTTTTTTAAATCAACTGGTGCTAGAAAGTTAAACAGATTTGGAAATTATTTCTATTAACTTACGTATTAGCTGCTGAATACTTCAGAGGAAATTTTTTTTTCAGAACACAGAGCTCTCTGCTGACATCATGACCACAGTTCTCTCTGCTGACATCTCTGCCCATTTTAGGAACTGTCCAGAGCAGTATATGTTTTCTATGGGGATTTTCTCCTACTCTGGACAGTTCTTAAAATGGACAGAGATATCAGCAGAGAGCACTGTGGTCATGAGGTCAGCAGAGAGCTCTCTGTTCCAAAAAGAAAAATAATTTCCTCTGTAGTATTCAGCAGCTAATAAGTACTGGAAGGATTACAATTTTTTAATCAAAGTAATTTACAAAACTGTTTAACTTTCTGGCACCAGTTGATTTAAAAAAAAATAAAAATAAATAAATAAATAAAAAAAGTTTTCCACCGGAGTACCCCTTTAAGATAAAGAAAATACAATTCAGAGTCTGCCAGCTTTTCTGCATTCTTTTTATTGAACATACTGCTCTACTATGGAAGTAATAGCACTATCTATGAACCTACTTTCTGCACATGAAATGTTGGCAGTGTCAATGAGTGACTGTTTTGCTGGGGAGACACAAGATGAATACATCCATATAAATGTGGTAAACCTGTTCTAATAGCCTAACATGACTTAACGGGGATCATGGAAAGGGTAGTCTAAATGGCACAACAATGATACAAAGATATTAATCTTTCATTTGTAACATTTAGATTGTAATTCTTATTGACAGCCCAGTAGTATACATAGAAGGATGGCTGTGCTGTGTGTGTATTGTGACCAGGAAGCTACGGTCATATCTGTATCCTGTTTCCACTTGACCGCTGATCTCATTCTACTCACCACGTGGCAACTGGGGTGTATATCATGATGTTACACAAAAGCATCCACACAGTACAGCAAAGCAAAATGTGAACCCTGCAACACAGACAGACATTTATATGTGACAATATTTTCTGGAAATCCATCTTTATAGGGATAGTCATATCTCATAAAGTGATTAAATTTCGCTTGGATAGGCCATTACTTCATGATCGGTGAGGGTCAGACCTATGGGATCCCCAGTTATCCTGAGAATAAAGGGATTGCAGTTATGTTTTAGCAGTTCTGCCCCTAAGTGTTTTCCTGCATAGCCTCATCCTGTTACACAGCCTGTACAGCTTAAAGGGAATGTGTCATCAAATGTGATTTATTTTTTTTAGAGGTTAAATAATTTTTTCAAATTTTTTTTAAAGATTCTTGGAAATATGTTTTTAAAAATTTACTTGTTACAAAATATGAAAAAATAAATAATAACTTGTCATATCTCTCACTGTTGACCAGCAGAGGTAGTTAACATGAGGAATCTGGTGAAAGCAAGCAACTTGTTTGGCTACTGCAAATTAGACCTCACCCGTCTACCTTCCTCCCCTGTCTGTATGCAAAAGGAGTGGGGAGAGGGGATTTTGTAGTTTTTTTTAAATTCCACTATCACCATTTTGTTGGTATCTGAAGAGTGATAATGAACAGACTAGATGTCTCCCTTCAAGAAAATGGCTCTGGCTCCCCCTTTCATTTCGCCTAGCCTTTGCTATGCACATGTGTAGTAAGCAGCCCATGCTTTTCTATGAGACACTCTCAGCTTTGTGTCTGCCATAAAGCATCTGTGTAGGTGTTGTGAAGTGACACACCACAAAGAGGCTACAGTAATGGCAGCCCCCAGTAGACAATTTATTAATAAATAATATAAAAACTACATTGTCCTAAAACTAAATACATAAATGAAAGGCTTTACCTTGATAGAATAATTTTATTTATAAAAAAAAAAAAAAAAAATGATGACTCATTCCCATTAAGTAACTGGTAGCACCTCTTTGTAAGGAAAAACAGCACTTTTGACTCCTTCTTAGGCTGGGCTCACATCACATTTTCAGCCATACGGGACCGCATACGGCTGGGTGGAGCTAAAACCGGGCGCTCCCATATCCCTGCCATATGTCGCCCGTATGTAATTTATTTCAATGAGCCTACCTGAGTGAAATGCTGACTCAGCGTTTCACTCTGGTCGGCTCATTGAAATGAATTACATACGGCAGGGATACGGGAGCACCCGGTTTTAGCTCCCCCCAGCCGTATGCGGTCCCATATGGCTGAAAATGTGATGTGAACCCAGCCTTACTCAGCTGTCCAGAACATGAGAAAATCCCCATAGCAAACCTCTCCTGCTCTAGACAGTTCTTGACTTTGACAGAGGTGTCAGCAGAGAGCACTGTTGTTAGATGGGAAAGAACAACACAACTTCCTCTGGAGCATACAGCAGCTGATATGTACTGGAAGGCCTAAAATTTTAAAACCAAAGTAATTTACTGTATAACTTTCTGCCACCAGAAGTTTTTTTCCTCTGGAGTACCCTTTAAAACCGTGTTTGCCTATTACATCACCAGTTGAATCTACACCACACATGCTTCCTTCTTTTCCTACCCAATTAAAGGGGTTTTGAAGCATTGTAAAATTATATTTTACCATCTAGAGTTAGAGAATTTCTGTTCTCCTCATGGAGAGCATCTTACAGAGCTTGGAGATTTTAAGACATTCAGCACTCAACTGGGAATTCTGGGAAGAAAAATATGTCACCTGGTCAGGTCACTCTCCCTGGGTGTATCACTCACTATGGAGTTTTGCTAACTGAATGAGAAATTTTGTCTCAGAAAGGAAAGATTTAAAACAATCTTTAGACTCCCTATCGCTTCTCGGCCTTTTGGCTAAGATCAAGTGTAGTATCTGTTCTTATCTGTTTCTGCCAGTGGACAGGAAACGCAGGTGGGGAATTGGTGTACCAAGGGCGTTCCGGGGCTGGTTCTGAGGAATCAGCTCGACCGCTGCTTTGATGTGAACTGTTCTCTCTGGGTCTCGCCATGAGGCTGGGAGGGTCTAGAGCCGAGGTACTGAGTGGTGACTCCAAGGTGCCGAAACTCACTGGGAGTATTGGCTCACTGAATTGAAGCACTAGCACCATGAACTCTTCACCTTGTGGCACTCACCTCTTGATTCCTGGCCTTCTGGCTAGGATCAGAGAATTTTTTTTATATATCCGGGTGGATGTCCGGGCAGTATACCTGCACACATTCACTTATTTATTTATTTTTGTCACTGTGTCACTTTTTGTGTGTTGTGTGTCCACAGGATTGTTAGGATGCGGTAGCCCTTCTGGGTGTCCCTCCTAGTGGTCTAGGGGAGGAGTGTGTTGCCATCAGGTTCCGCACCTCCTTGCAAAAGCCCTGGGTACTCATGCATGGGCAGGGTACCGACCCTTAACGCCTCTGCAGGCAGATACCTTGGCGGGATTATACAGTAAGGGTGTGTGGATCCGTCAAGTGGGAGGGAGTGATGTGGGCGAGTGCCATGAACAGTTTCTCTCACTATTGATTTTATCAATTATGTGCTCTGCCTTATTGAGCAACACCCACGCCATATATACTGTGTCTGCATGAACCTGAATTGTCGCTCTCTAGGTTCTCCTGGGTCTCAAAGAAGCTTTAAAATACTGTAGTGCCAGCTAACTACCTAATTGCATTTTAACATTGGAAAATGTCACAGCAGACTTGATGCAATCTGCAGTGTTCCCTGGAGCTGTTGATCTCTGACGAAGGATGGCTATACTTGAGCTCCTCCTTGTGGCCAAAATGGAATTTACAAGTATTGAAAAGTTAGGCAATGCAGACCAAACTAGGGCAACATGCAAGATAGCATGGTTTCCAAATTAAGTACAGTCTTAAGCAGATTAATAAATGGTGCACCTCCAGGTCTTCCTTCTGTATATCTACGGAGGACCCCTATGGAAGTATTGTTGGGGGGAGGGAGATAATCTGCCTGCCTTTGTTTTCCGTTGTCTTCTCTGTGTCACTTAAAAATTTCTGATTAAAAATAAATAAAATAAGTGGTGCACAGTTTTGCATCAAAGCAGCGGTCTTACCCACCATACTTCTTAACAGTTCATCTGTAATCCGTTTGAACACTAGGCCATCTTGCATGTTTCCACAGTTTCAGCTGCATTGTTGATGCACATGGAGCTTTAGATGACGTTCTGCAGAGAATTGATGTTCAGAGCAAATTCCAATCTTACTGTTAATGGTTGTAAACAGCAGTTCATCAGCAAAATTGTGCCACCATTAGGGGTCTATTTATTATTGGGTGCATATTTTACCAACAGAGCTGCACAGCCATCAACAAATGTAAAAACCACACCGGAAAGAAATATTGGAGTGATTTTATTTCTGCACACGTTTCATGTGTCTTTATTTATTTTATTTTTGTTAAAATTCTTGGTAGTTTAATACAGTGGGGATTTTCTGCAAGAAAATCTGCTATAGAAGTCCACATCATATCCAGCCTGTGTGACAAGAACCACATGCAGAGGCCGCATTGAGCCTTTTTGTAGTGCTATTGATTTAAGCGTCAACTTAAGCCCAGGGTATTGCATAGAACTCCTTTGGACTGCAGCTATAACCTGGTATTAAAATTATAAAACAATTTATGGCCTGATAGAGGAAAAAATGATGATATTCTTTTGTCAAACATGAAGATCAAGTAAAGATTACTAACAGAAGGAAGTCTTCATTAATATATATATATATATATATATATATATATATATATATATATGAGGCCCGCAGTAGTTTATTGTACATTATGTGTGTGGATTACATTATGTGGGTTAATCAGTACTGGAATCATTTGTAGATCCCTATTATGGGGAAAAAAATGTAATTTTTGTATAAAACATAATACCAGGGTTCATTACGTTGTTCATCTGCATATATAAGCCGCCATATAAGGCACATTCTTCCATTTGTAACCTTGCACTGTTCCAAGCTGTCCTTTTCCATCTGTGTATTGCAGTGATTTGTATCTATCTTCGTGTCTTAACAATAACTTGCTGTCTAACCTCTTGCCTCTCTCCTGTTCTTCTTTGTGCTGCATTGGATATAGAACACGTCCCAGGGGTGTGCCACAGAGGTACTGTGTAACGTAGTCATGTGTGACTTGTGCCTGTCATTTTTTTCCTCTTATCAGACATCAGAGTGAACCAGACATTACTAAACAAACATTTCCACCATTATCACAGTCTGCTGTTTATACTGATTCCTATGCTTGTATCACAAGGCATTCATTGCTATGTTTCTTGTAAGGCTGGGTTTACTCTTATTTTTTAATATGACCTGACCAAGATCCATCCATTACAGTCCCACATTAGAGATCTCCTCACCTAGAAGCTAAGCTTCTAACAAGAGTACCTCTGTAATGCAGCATATGGAAGATGGGGTACAGTAAGACCCCATAGACTACTGTATCTTGGATTAGTAAAACTCAGAGAACCTGCTATACTGACATTTACCTGAAGCCTTTTAGCTACAATATTATTGTAGACACAGATTTTTCGCATACAAAGGGAACTGCTGTTCCAGATATATAAATTATCAGGATGTGAATCTTACCTGAGCCAGAACTGGTATTTGTAAATCCAGCTTTACAGAAAGAATCCTAACACGGGCTGTCTCGACTTGGTCTCCGCTTGTGAGTAAAGTGCACTAATAAATCTAATGTTTCTGTATAAATAAAGAGAAATATCAATAGGCGAGAAACAATGTTTAAACATTTTGTATCATTGTATTATTACTTAATAAGCAGCCAAGATAGTCTTCTCCTTGCACCTGCGTATGCACTGACTCAACCTATATAAGAGGGTGAACGGCGTCTGGGAGAGCATTAGCCTTTGACAAAGCTGATCCATCAGTGAAACGTCGGGGAGGCTATCCGCTTTATGTTTTAATCCAGTTGTCTCAGTAGCAAAACAAAGAGGGGTTCAGCATTGGTAGTCACAGTGCATATGAATGAACGCACAGAGATAGTATAGAAATCCAGGCTGAACAGAGAACCCATAGAGAGGAGGTTTGATATATCCTCCCATATAAATTACTCAAGTACCACTGAGAATTTTAACCTTTGTGTGTAGGGTATACTTTTTATACAGAATCAAAGCATAATATTTTTAGGGGGGTTCTAGAAAGGGTTTTTCCCCACAAGGGGGCAACCCCTTAAAGGTTGTTTATGATCTATTGGCCCTGGAACCTCCAGAGATTTTTCTTGTATTATTTGACTGGTAAATACACAGCAAGTCTGCAAGCTTAGAAGGGTATTACCACCGTAGACATTTGTGACGTATCCACAGGTTATGCCGTAAATTGCTCATAGGTGTGGGTCCTGTGCCTTTCTCCAGAATCAGTGCCATGTGTGCATGGCTCTCATCATTCACTGCTTTGGGAGTCACCAAATCAGTCATGTAAGGCTACTTTCACACTTTAGAAAGTTCCTGCTACTGCTCGTCAGTAGTGAGTCCTTTAAGGAAGATAGCGGGAGAAAAAATTGTGCTTGGGACGTCTTTTTCTCTTGCTATCTCTGGCGGAATAACAGCCGCAAATAACGGACATTAGAGAATCCCATTCAAGTGAATAGAATCCTCTGTGCCCGTTATGCCTCCTGTTAGGCCGATGGCAAAAAAAGAGCCTTAGCATCAGTTTGTAACGGGGCTTTATCTATAGTGTTAAAGTAGTCTAACACTTTCAAGTTTCAGTCATATGATACCTGTCGCTGCATCTTCCACTACAATGTTCAATATGGATGCAACATCAGAGAGGTTTGGTTACAGAGGTCTATGCATCTTTGAAGTAGATGCAGCTTTAGGTGTCATGAGAGTGACACATTTAAGAGACAGAGCCACCATGGCGATCAGCTCCTGAGTCCACAAACATGTCATAATATTGCTTTGTTTCACTGGGTCCAGCAAAATGAGAACCTTGGCGACATCCATATGTCCTAACAGCATATAAAAAGGAGCTGTCAAGACTAGACAACCCCTGTCATAAACAATAATAACAATACAACATTCCAAACTTTGCTCTTGCATTTAATAATGTAATTATATTATTGATATTTCACTTTATGCAGAAACTGGTTATCAAGCCTTACAAAATGGATGCCCTATTGTCCGGATAGACCATTAATATTAGATTGCTGGGGATCCAACTCCAAGAACCCTGCCGGCCAGTTGTTTGAAGGGGACAAAGTTTTTGTCCACATTCTGCAGCCTCTTCAGTGTTTACCTAGGGGCAGTAGTAGGTTCTCCAGCATTGTGCTGTTCACTTGAATGTGACAATGCTGCAGTCCCCCATTCTACCTGCTACTATTAACATGGTGATTACATAGGCGAGCAGAGGCGACCAGGCTGCTTTGACATGTAAGGCTGTATAACCCCTTTGAATCTTAAAGGGAAACTGTCAGCTCTAGATCATGCCCAGAGCTTTAGTGTCAAAGCGGCTGTGTTGAGTAGCTCTGCATGCCGCATCTGTCCCCCATCCCTCCTTGCCTGGACTGGCTGACGTACAGACAAGAGCGTACGTACCATAGTGGCACACCATGCGGCTGCTATGGGGCCCTTGGAGATAAGTGGCCTATTTGTTTGGCCTAATTTCTTTTTGTTGAACTGCTTGGCATCAGGAAGTTAAAGGGGTTATCTGGCGGGAGTTTTTTTCCCCTAACTATGCCCATTGTGTGGGATATTAAAAAAATAAACCTATTCTTACCTCCAATGCTCCTGCGGTGCCTCTAGTGTCCTGCTCTGGTCCCCAATGCGATTGTCTTTCTGAGCTGCAGAGTGACTGTCAGGCCTGGGGACCATTGGGGCCCAGTGTGTTATATTGCAGCTCAGCCGGGGAAAACATTGCGGCCAGTGAGTTGCTGAGCAGCAGTATAACACATTGTTCCTGGGTGTTTCCCAGACCCAACATGTCGCACTACAGCTTAGGAAGAGGATCAGACCAGGGGACCGGATCAGGACACCAGAAGCACTACTGGAAGATGAATAGAGGGTTTTTTTTGTTTTAGTTTTTTTTATAATATGTCTCACACAGCATGCATAGATAGTGGGGTAACAAGTGGCAAAAGAAAAAATCATAGATCAGCTCACCGTGTCTTCATATAGCATCATCCACTGGAAATGTAGTTCGGAGGCAAGGATGCAGGGAACCGCTCTTCCCTGATTAATGCAAACATGAGGAACAACAATATCCAGCTCCCAAAAAAAAAAAATTGGTTAAAACTTAACGTCTTCGTGCACATTAAAAATGGTATTCAGCCGGAGCGGGAAGTGACATGCGACTAAGAGCCTATACTCGAAACGCGTCTTTAAAAAAAAAAAAATTTTCAGGGAGCTCCTTATTCTTCCACATGTTTGCATAGTTAGTGGGGGTATACTTAGTCATCACTGCCACATATTGCAGCTATAGTATGCCCACATATGCAATAAGAAACAACATTGGTGGAAGCAGAGGCATAATGTTTAGCTTTTAGACCCCAATGCAAAATGTGTTACAAGGTCCATGTCTACCAAGTGTCCTTTATAATACTGTTGTCTTCTTATTGGGCAGGGGTGCTTTTGTCCCCAGGGCCCCTATGACTTCTGTCTTTGTACTCCCTATAGTTACGCTCCTGAGTGGAAGTGTAGATTGTGTACATGACCTGTAATCTTGTGTTTTTGTTTTTATTTTATTTTTATCAGATTATTTTTGTTTTTTTGTAGAGTTGAAATGTCAGTTACATTGTAAACAAAATGTCACAGTGACATCGCTCATTGTCAAGAACAAAAAAGACAAATTAGATTAAGCTAAGATTAAGCTAGAAATGAAACAGCTGTGTGCATTCATGTGATTAAAAACAAATAAATCATACTGATTAAAGAATAGTCATCATACAGTGGTACAGAAGACGTCGCAAGCAAATGTATATAAAAAACAAACAAAAAATGAGTAGTCAGGATTACAGCTACAGCCTATGACTTCCCTTATGCAGTAATATAGAACTTACCATGGTAGTAACGTTATATATGCAAGGGGCGAATCTGTAAGTGGCGTTGGGGCATGGGGCATAAAGTTGCTCAGCATAACAAAGCATTCATTAAGACATCTGGACATTTTTTTTTTTTTTTTTTTTTTTTTTTTACAAAGTTGTAGAATTAAAGTGCAAGGTGTAACCCAGGAGCAGGGCCATAGATGTCATGAAGTTAGTGAGACACAAGGTAAAGGGGCGCAGCAGTAGAGGCCAGCGCTTGTCCTGGCTAGCCCTGCTGCTCTTTAGTATCAGTCGCTTTATTGTAAACTTATTGTCCCTTTTAAGTGGCTGAACTAAAGAGCGGTAGTGCATACTGCACACCAGCCTTGCCTCCAGACAGAATGTATTGTGGAGGTTGAGCCATGACTGGCACACTACCGGAAAAGGGAGGTAGTCCCTCACCACTTGGCCTAGCACCACATGTAGACAGCCGCAGAGGAAGCAAGAGCAGAGCTCCACAGCTAGTAACTAGTCTCCCTCCACCTACTGGTCAGGTCGGTGTCTGGCTTCCCTGCTGCCTGAGGTGTTTGGTGGGGAGATAACATGTTTTTGCATGGGATTGTGTCTTGGAGGGGTTGATGTATTTTTTACATAGGACTTTATGTCGGAGCAATTGAGGGGAAGAGGTGATGTATTTTTACATTCGAATCTATGTATAAACAGTAGCGCCATAGGGGACTTGAATTAACTTCGTAAACGGGACTGATAAAGTTTTACGTCCTATAAACAGCACAAATACTTTTCAGGTAAAACAGTAATAGAACATACATGAACTAGTGATTCTCATGGTACTATAACACCCACTAAAGTTTGCCAATGTCTGAAAAGATGCTGCAAAAACCATATACTGTTGAGTCCATTGCAGCGGTAGTGTTTTCCCCAAAACACTCCCAACAAGTAGTTATATAGATTTGTATGTTCATGCTGGATGGTAAACAGGGTTCCATCTGTCATACAGAAAAGTGGCAGTGAGGGCATTAGTTTTCTATAGCGTCGGAGATACATCTATCAACTTGTATTTTTACATAGGACTGTGTGTTTGAGGGGCTGAGGGGGCGCAATTTTTTATTCTTGCCTCAGGCTCTGCTTAGGGATATCTAGTCATTGATAATGTCTTCTTGTGTTTAGAGATTAATGCATTGATCTCCATAAACAGCAACTAATAAGATATAATACAAATACAAGTGTATAGGCAAAAGGATAGCACTCACCACCTCTTAAAAGCGTAGCTCCTCTTTATTATTCGTGCTCAACAAAGTGACATAGTGCAACAAACAGCATTTTCAGCAGCGGGCTCGGATGCCGGTGCGATCCCGACACTGGGACGACCAGGTGGTCTGAAGAAGTAGGTAACAGCCTTGACACAGCAGTCACACCATTGTTGGTCTCGCTTCGGCGTCCATGCCTGCTGCAGAAAATGCTGTTCGTTGCACTATGTCACTTTGTTGAGCACGAATAATAAAGAGGAACTACGCTTTCAAGAGGTGTGAGTGCTATCCTTTCGCCTATATACTTGTATTTGGATTTAAGCGATGTGTGCATTATCGTAATGAGCTCCGCCCCTCTCTAAGCTCCTGCGTTAGAACCAAGGTATTCCACCTGAACTCCATAACCTGGCCTGATATACTTGCAGGGCAGTGCCAGACACACCTGTCTATATCTACACTACTGCCTATTTGCAAAATAGAATACAAAGTTTATTATATTCTCATGTAAAAAAAATTGTGCAATCTGCAGCTGCCAGTAGGGGGAGCTTACTGAAGACAGATTTATTACACTTATTTTGAAATATCTTTCTTCAGGAATTTCCTAAACTCCCCGTGCTGTTAGTTTCAGGCATAATAATTTTTTTATTTTTTTGCATACACTATGGCTATGTGAAGAAAAACAGAAGACTTGGAAATTTATACCAAAAAAAACAAGTCATCTAAACATATATTATGCAACGTTGCCATGCAGCATTTTGGACCTTGGTTAGGTGCGCTATATTAAAGGGGTACTCCACTGTCCAGCGTTCGGAAGTGAATCTTCCGAACACTGTTTTTGCGCTGCAGGGGTCGGCCACACCCTTGTAATGTCATGGTCACACACCCTCAATGCAAGTCAATGGGAGGGGGCGTGACTGCGTCACGCCCCCTCCCATAGACTTGCATTGAGGGGGCGTGACCATGACATCACAAGGGTGTGGCCGACCCCCGCAGCACGAAAAGAGCGTTCGGAACATTTACTTCTGAATGCTGGCCAGTGGAGTACCCCTTTTAAGGTTTAAGGAGCTCCATCAGGAGCTTTGAACACTGTTTTATGGATTGTTAGAAGTTTTTTCGGATCTATTTCAATTCATATTTTTCTGTTGCAGTTTGGACCTGTCTGAACTTGCAAAAGCTGCTAAAAAGAAGCTTCAGGCGGTAAGTTGTGTTCCAGCGCGAGGCGGGTACTGTGAGTATCTGAGATCACAGCCTGGTTCATTTATCTTCCACTGTCATTCTCTACCCTCCTGGATAACTTGTCGCTTTCTCGGCTGCTTTCTGAGTGGCACTGTTGTTGCCTTCTTTAATCACACATACTGCTCCGTTCCATAGTAATTACAGACCTGTCACTTTGTGTACGCTTCGGTGAACGTTGTCATTCCCTAGCACTTCTCCATCCGTTCTCCTTTCTTGTGATGGACATTTACCCACACCCTATTATTTCCTCCCGATTAACCAGACGCTCTGTTTATTCACAGCTCAGTAACCGGCTTTTTGAAGAACTGGCCATGGATGTCTACGATGAGGTAGATCGAAGAGAAAATGATGCAGGTAGAGAGTTTTCAATGAGTGTCAACTATGTATTAGTATTTGCCTGCACACTTGACATACTGCAAACAGCATAGTATACTCATCGACCGTATTATGAATCCAGGCACTCGAAATGCCAGGTATTCTTACAAATCACTTAAAATCTTCAAAATGAATTTATCAACGAATGTCTACGGTAGAGCTATTTTCCCACATTTATATGGGTGGTGGGTTTGACTAGCGTGCATCTTATTTATCAAGAAGGTGCAGCAGGATGATGAATTTTGTGGTGGGTAAAGCTCTACCACATACACTTTTTTCTAGACACTTGTGAGGGAGGGAAGTAGACACTTTCCCTGGTCCTGAATTTGGCAGGTTAGGTGTTTTTTTTTTTTACTTACTTTCACAGAGCTGCTTGGACATTTTTACTTGAATCAAATTTTATTGCGGTGTCTAAGGGGTTAAAGCCGGGCATCACCATGATCGGTGATGTCTGGCATTAGAGATGGGTCCTAGTGGCAGATAACCACCAGGACCACCCAGCAATGACCAGTGCTCAGCTCCTGAGCACGTGTCATAGAAGGGGAGTGGGACGCTGTCGCCCACAAGAGGTTAAAGGTTGAATTGTGGAAGGTAGAAGTGATTCTCACTCCTACTGGTAGGGGGTGTAGCTTAGCGCCTAAAAAAGTACCTTTGTGTACAAAATAGCGACTTTTGACAATAGTCGCAAATGATAAATACGTGACCACTGCATGGTCAGAAAGAAAAAGTTCTGCGGGTAGGCAAAAAGAGTGAAACTGTCTATATCGGAAGGCGCATTAAAAGTCGCTAAATAGGCTGCTTGCACCTGAACTGCACCAACACATAGACAAAAAAAATGCTCTAAAAGCAATGATAAATCTCCCCCATGGTTCACAAAGCAGAATGTCCACTCGGAAATTTTCTGCAGACATTGAGCACCATGACCACCCAGAGAAGTATCCCAGTGCTGTATCCATAGACGGCAGTGTATTTCTAAGCGAATTCCACAGAAAGAATCGTCATTTTAATACTTTCTGCAGAGGCTGGAATCCGAATTTCTGCTGCATATGTGCAGCATTATCCCATTAAAAACAATGGAATTTCCTAGATGAATTTTTCCACCAGATTCCGCTTGGAAATTCCACCATGTGAACATAGCCTTAAAGGGGTACTCAGCTGCTCAGCGTTTGGAACAAACGGTTCCGAACGCTGGAGCCGGCGCCGGGAGCTCGTGACGTCATAGCACCTCGCCCTCATGACGCCACACCTCGCACCATCCATGCAAGTGTATGGGAGGGGGCGTAACAGCCGTCACGCCCCCTCCCATAGACTTGCATTCAGGGGGTGGGGCTATGACATCACAAGCTCCCGGCTCCAGCGTTCAGAACAGTTTGTTCCAAACGCTGAGCAGCAGAGTACCCCTTTAAGGGGAACCTGTTACTTATTTCGTGCTGTCAGAACACTGGTCAACGTGAAAAACTGCTATGTTCAGTTATGACAATGATCTATAATTCCCTCTGAACGGCTGGGGCAGTATTCATAGTTGTATCTTTGACCAGAAATGGGACTCCGAGGTATGGTGGTCTGCTGGCAATAATTGACAGGTCTGTCTGCAAATAGGAAGAGACCTGTCATTAGGGGTCAGGGACCATCATGCTGACTTGGAGTCCGACTCCCGGGTGAAGATTCCTTTATTAGTGAATCATAAATGGTTGTGATAGGGAAGCCTGTCAATGTTTCATGCTAGATGTGGTTTGGGCGGCATGTAACAGGTGACAGCTTCCCTTTGAACGATTGTAAAACGGAATTAATCAGATTTTTCTCTGATCCTGCCTATTACAGCAAACGTTTCTGTCAAATCCAGCTGTCCTTGTGCTATTTATTAAAGTGGTACTCCGCTACTCAGCGTTTGGAACAAACTGTTCCGAACGCTGGAGCCTGTGCCATGAGCTTGTGATGTCATAGCCCTGCGCCCTGATGACGTCACACCCCACCCCCTCAATGCAAGTCCCATAGACTTGCATTGAGGGGGCAGGGTGTGACATCATGAGGAGGTGGGGCTATGACATCACAAGCTCCTGACTCCAGCGTTCAGAACAGTTTGTTCCAAACGCTGACCAGCGGAGTACCCTTTTAAGTGGGGACAACATGTGGCCATGCAATTACATTGCCAAACGTTTAGGCTGGAGTTTTCTGTGACATAATGTATGTCATGAGCAGAAAGAAATATGTACACTTTTACTTCTGAAAACCACATCCATGTGTATTATATTTTAATTTGAGCATTCTCCCCAGCTGATCACTGGTTATTATGGGGGCTAACTGGTCAATTATGGGGGCTAGGGGTTCCTATAACCAATCACCCCTTCTAAAGAGGCTTTAGGTCTACACGGGTTTTGCATTTGCTTTGGATAAAATCAATGGTTTTGAATTCTGTAGTTGCATATTTTTCTATTTATTAGCAGCAAATCTGAAACATTACATTACTTGACGATTTTGTTGAGAATTTGTTTCTTTACTATTGAAGCCAATGGGGAAAATACAAAATAAATCCGTGCTTGTTAATTTTTATGTAACTATAGTTTGTAAAGCGAAAATGATGTTACATTACCTTAGTCCAACACTGAAGTGATCTGGCAGATTGCATTGAATTGGATATACTGTAACTGTTTTGTGTGGGTCTCATGGCACAGTGTTCCAAATCATTCAAAAATAATTTATACCAAACCATACTGTACAGATTCTGTAATGATTTCCCTGGCCCTAAGTTTTGTTGGAGTAACCCTTTAGAGTGGTGACAAATAATGCTGTCATAATGCTGTTATTGAGCCCCTAGAGGTCCCCTCCATGGTACACTGCTATTTCTAAATCTCTATATTTCAGAGGACAGGACCAGAGTTGGGCTGTTTCCAGTAGTACACACACCGGGACTTTCCTTTACTTCTCTGGCCAATTACCATATAGCACATATTCCTCTCTGCTACACCAACACCATAGTGCTGGAAAGAGTGCACTGGACTGAACAGGTTGGCACTATGCTGGGCAGATTTGTACAGTACTAGAGGGCATATGGAGGCAGAAGGGTTTACTGATGCACTAGGTTTTAAAGGTTTTATGGGAACAAAATTTTATGGGAACAAAAATAAAAGAACCTGCAACAGAATCACAGCAAAGAAGCAGTTGCACCAAGCACTGAGCTGCTGCTACTGAAAAACGTGGGGCTTACACTGTAGCACTTTAATCAGTAAGTACACTGCCCAGAGCTTTTTGGTGGTGAAAGAGAAGAGAAAGGCCTTAATTTACCTTTAAAGGGGTGGTTCAGAGGATAGGGGGGGAAGTGTCTGATCGCGGGGACACCCTGCAGTCTCCTCAATAGGACCTGTTTCTCTGAGAGGAGCACGTGCTACAGACGGCAGGCGCGCCATTCATTTTTGTAAGTGCAGAAGATGCCTGAGTACAGCACTCGGGTCTCTTCTGCTCTCCCATAGTGAATGAATTGAGTGCGTACTGTCTGCAGCATATGCTCCTCTCAGTGAGATGGGTCCTGTTCAGGAGATTGCTGGGGGTCCCATGAGTCAGACCCCCCACGGTCAGACAGGATCACCCCTTTAAGGAACAGTGTGGATCATCTTCAGAATGGCTCAGCTTCCAGGTACACAAGGTTTCTCAAGGTTTTTTCCTGCAAATGGTAAATCCCACCCCCACTTAATTTAATTCATCCTAATCTAGGTGGTACTAGAGACAGATTTCCCCTGATAACAGGGAGTGAGCAGCAGATCCCAAAAATAAAAATTTGTTGGGGCCAAAATCACAAATTTTGCATTAAAAAAAAACAGAAGTGGCACGAAAATGAACTCTCTAATTTTTTCATATCTTTAAAGCAGCACAAAGAGACCTTTATAAATGTGAGGAATAAAAATGTGTGATTAATACTGCTGGAACAGAAATTACAGTAGTTTTTGGATATGTCCCCCACTCTCGCTGAGAGCCAGGGCCCTAATGTAGAGATTGAAGGGGGGTCCCAGCAGTCCTATGGATAGAGGAAAGGTTGTTTTTCACTAACATCCCCTTTAAATGGGTACTCCGGTGGAAAACGTTATTTATTTTTTTTTTTTTTTTTATCAACTGGGGCCAGAAAGTTAAACAGATTTGTAAGAGAGCACTGTGCTCATGATTCAGCAGAGATCACTGTGTTTCAAAAAGAAAAGAATTTCCTCTGTAGTATTCAGCAGCTAATAAGTATTGGATGGATTAAGTTTTTTTAATAGAAGTAATTTACAAATCTGTTGAACTTTCTGGCACCAGTTGATTAAAAAAAATAAATAAATAAATAGTTTTCCACCGGAGTACCCCTTTAATGCTTTCAGCTCACTGCCGGGAGCTGTTTCGTGCTGTTTGGATACACTACCGTGCAGTGACAGCTCGTGATAACCTTTGAGGATCGCTATATGACCACGTTATATATGTCTACTCCTCTCCTATAAGCAATAGATTGAGTACATGGCAGGTTTCTCTGAAGTACTGACGTGTAAAGTTAACTAGTTTACAAGACTACACAAAGTATGAAAAGTTCCTATGTAATTGTAGATTCCAGTGTCTTGGTTATGAACTATGAGGAGCAGCCGGCTTCCAGACATAACACAGCATTTGTGGCTTTGGGGTTTTATAAATAAACTCAAGTTCTGACTTGTTATCTGCAGGCAAGACCGAGGCGGCGCTATATCTCTGCACCCAGTAACCTGCTTATTTTAACTATTGAATTCAACCTCATGTGTTTAGCTGCAGTTTAATTTCCCTGACCATCCTGATTTCAGTGGTAACCCTCAAAGCCCCATTTATCCTCCGAACACCAAGAGTACGCTGTTTTAAGTCTAAGAATAATTTATCATTTATATATATTTTTTTATAGTAAATTTTAGTAGCCGTATTAGTCCAGTGATGCAGATGCAAATCAAAAAATGTTGCAGTATCTTGTAATACCTATTTTTATTGGACTAAGGCGGGGTTCCCATCACGTTTTCCCCCATATGGGAGCACATATGGCAGGGGAGAGCTAAAAACCTGTGCTCCCGTATGTAATTCATTTCAATGAGCTGACCGAAGTGAAACGTTCGGTCCGGTCGGCCCATTTTTGCCCCGTATGCGCTTTTACAACCGGACCTAAAACCGTGGTCGACTACGATTTTAGGTGCCGTAGGAAAACCGCATCCGGGGCAAAAATAAGCCGACCGAAGTCAGCGTCTCACTCCGGTCGGCTCATTGAAATGAATTACATATGGCAGGGATACGGGAGCGCAAGGTTTTAGCTCCCCCAGTCATATGCGGTCCCATATTGGTAAAAACGTGATGTGAACCCAGCCTGGCAGAATTTTGTAGAGAAGCTTTCGGGATTCCTCCCTTTATCAAGTCCAAAGCAAATCTAAGCTCACAAGCAGAAGACACAGGTTACATCTCACAGATATGCAGGGGGTAAGACAATGGATGTGGGGAATTCACACTAAGATAGACCATAAATTGTCCTGTTACAGGAACATAGACTAAATAGATAAGGATAAGAAAAATCTATGAAGTCTATGTTCCTATAGCTGAAAATTTATGGCCCATCTTAGTGTGAATTCTCCACATCTATTGTCTTAACCCCTGCATATCTGTGAGATGTAACCTGTGTCTTCTGCTTGTGAGCTTAGATTTGCTTTGGACTTGATAAAGGGAGGAATCCCGAAAGCTTCTCTACAAAATGCTGTTAGTCCACAGGGGTGTGGAAACTTCTAAAAAAAAAACAAACTACTTGTCCAAGGGACTAAAACGGAGCAGAATCTACTTGTCGTTCATAAAAATCCACTTGTCCTGGTACAAAATAATTTTAACCCAAATAGTATGTAAATTAGGTCTGTTATCAATAAAAACTTGATAGGCAGACCAGTATGTCACCCCATTAGGTGGATAGGGTCACTGATAAGTCCACCCCATTAATGGAATACTGCAGTGCAAAATAACTGATCCTGACCGCTGGGAAACCCCTCCCCCCGATCTCTTGTAAAGGGCCCCCGCAGGAATGGGTGCTTGTCAGTATGACGCAGAGACCGACACGCCCCCCCCACACACACACACAGTGTATCCCATAGATGCATTTCAGCAGCCGTGTCATGCAGGGACCGAACATTCCCTTCATGCCGTCTGCTTGGGCTTCATACAAGAGATGGGGGGGGGGGGTTGTCCCAGTGGTTAGCCCCCCCCCGAATGCTCCCTGCGTCATTATATCCCCCCCCCCTCCTCTGATGCTCCCTGCGTCATTATATTTCCCCCCCCCTCTGATGCTCCCTGCGTCATTATATTCCCCCCCCCCTCTGATGCTCCCTGCGTCATTATATTCCCCCCCCCTCTGATGCCCCCTGCGTCATTATATCCCCCCCTCTGATGCCCCCTGCGTCATTATATCCCCCCCTCTGATGCCCCCTGTGTCATTATATCCCCCCCCCCCTCTGATGCCCCCTGTGTCATTATATCCCCCCCCCCTCTGATGCCCCCTGTGTCATTATATCCCCCCCTCTGATGCCCCCTGCGCCATTATATTTCCCCCCCTCTGATGCCCCCTGTGCCAGTATATTCCCCCCCTCTGATGCCCCCTGTGTCATTATATTCCTCCCCCTCTGATGCCCCCTGCGCCATTATATTAACCCCCTCTGATGCCCCCTGCGCCATTATATTAACCCCCTCTGATGCCCCCTGCGTCATTATATTCCCCCCTCCCCCCTGATGCCCCTCGTGTCATTATATTCCCGCCTCCCCTCTGATGCCCCCTGCGTCATTATATTCCCCCCTCCCCTCTGATACCCCTCGTGTCATTATATTCCCCCCTCCCCTCTGATGCCCCTCGTGTCATTATATTCCACCCTCCCCTCTGATACTCCCTGCGTCATTATATTCCCCACGCACAGCTGCAGCCTATAGGAGTTTAGTTACAGGGCAAAACTGATTGCCCCATTTATATGTCAATTCTTTAGACATTTAGCCCTGCTTGCCCGAAGCAGGGCTAAATGCCTGAAGAATTCACCTGCCCAGCGCCCGGGCATGTCCCGGGCATTGGGTGATACAATTTCCACATCCCTGGTCCAATAAAAAAAAGGTATTACAAGATGCTGCAACATTTTTTAAGTTGCATCTATATTTTTATATACAATGAAAGTAGAGTTTTATAAATATTATATATCATTTAGCAATTATCAAGACATGGCAGTTAAATAGTAAATGGTTATTTTAATCATCTATATACCGTATATAAAACTCAATGTGTGTATATGATGTGTGTGTGTTCCAAAATCCAAACGGCTAAAGATATTAACATGAAACTTGGCACACATGTTACTTATATGTCATCAACAAACATAGGATAGGTCATTTAACCCTCACTCACCCCCATTTGCCAGGGGCGGGGTTTATGTTTAAAGTCCTATACAAGTCTATGGGAAATATATGTTACTGCATAACTTCCTAACGGCTGGAGATATTTCGATAATACTTGGTCACATGTTACTTATATGTCCACTTAAAATATAGGATAGTTAATTTAACCCTTATCTACCCCCATTTATGAGGGTCGGGGTTTTTTGTTTAAAGTCCCATGCAAATTGAAATACCAATAAAAATCTAGTTCAAACGGAAATGTATGTTCCCACATAACGTCCGTACGGCTGGAGATATTTCAATACCTGGTACACATATTACAGGTCGGGCTATGGGGTAGGGATATGACCACAATATATGAGGACGGGATATGAAGTCAAAAGCTTCCTCCTTTGTTTATTTTCCTCCGCAACAAGGATAAGGAAGGAAAACACCAGGCAACGCCGGGTACTCAGCTAGTTCATAATAAAGTACCTCTCATGCCATGATCATGTACTCTGATGGCTTTTGGATGCACTGCACGAGTCCACCCTAGTTACTTCGCATGTACCTCCCACGGGTACACATATCATTGGTTGGGAACTACAGATTAATTAATACATTGGATGAAGAGAAATGTATGTGTATATGTTCCAGCATCACGTCGAAATGGCTAAGGATATTAACATGAAACTTGGCACACGTTACTTATATGTCAACAACAAACATATTTGCAAGAGTCAGGGTTTTTGTTTAAAGTCCCATACTAAGAGAAATATATGTTACTGCATAACTTCCAAACAGCTGGATATATTTCGATAATACTCATGTTACTTATATGTCCATTAAAAATAAAGGATAGTTAATTTAACCCTAACTTACCCTTATTTGCGAAGGGCAGGGGTTTTCTTTAAAGTCCAATGCAAATCTATGGGAAATGTATGTTCCAGCATAACTTCTGTAAAGCTGGAAAAATGTACGATAATACTTGGTCACATGGGGACGGGATATGAGGAGAGGATTTGGGGTTGGGATATGAGGGGTTATGTTGTCAGGATTTGGGATTTGAGGACGAGATATGAGGACAAATGCTTCCTCCTTTATTGCTTTTCTTCCCCCACAAGGATTAGGTAGGAAAAACCGGGCAGCGCTGGTACTCAGCTAGTAGATAATATATATGTTTATTAAAATCCTGGGATTAGGGCCTCCTCCTTCCAAAATGAACCCTGTGTATCTCATTGTTCTTGGTTTTCTTGTGTGTACTGTGTGCATCACTGGTGTGGCATCAGGGAACATAGTGGACCCAGGGCCACACCTCTCTGACCCTCGTGGACCGTCTACAAAACGATTTCTATTCAGAATAAAGACCTATACACTTTCAAAAGGTATGCCTGGACACTAGACCCTTCTAGACTGTTTTGAAAGGCTAGCAGGGGTGATTCAGGTGACAGATGGGCATCTCCTGTAAAAGATAACTGGCCTGGCCCCACAGTACATGACTTATAGGTGGCTGGGCACCCAAAATTCAGTGGTTTATCAATCAGTTGCTGGATTTCATATTTTCATTCTGATTTGATCCATTTACCTCCTTTCACAATGGATGTTCCAAAATCTGATGTATCAGAGCTGAATTTCTAATTTGGTCCAAATCCCCCATCTGTTATGATGTGCTGCAACCATCATCATTTTAGGCATTTAATTAATATTCCCCATAAAATAGAGGTCGGCAGAGCTGCAGTTGGTGGTGCATGTGGAAAGGTCAATACATAATAGGAAAAGAGGTCCCAGCACTCACCAAAGCTTCAAGCAAAAAGCAGAGGAAGGCTAAATGACGAAACGCGTACTTTTCTACTGAGAATATGAAATAAAACCACTTTTTGCTTGAAGCTTTGGTGAGTGCTGGGACCTCTTTTTCAACTAATATTCCCTGACACATCTCATCACATTTCTAGGAAATATAGAATCACAACACTGGGGACTTTTTGTATTGGACAAGGATAAGAGTTCAGACACGGTGGAATTTTATGCAGATTTAAGGTTCCCCTTTATGTATCAGCAGCTGATTGTAGACGTGGATGAGTGTTCAAGGTACTATCCCTGTGTAGTGGAACCTTCCGTGTAGAAACAGGAGCATGCTGCGGATTTTCAGATCTGCAACATGGTTATCCTATTGCAAAACTGCCATGGATTTTCACAGCCAATTTCATCCCTTCAGTGTAAACTGCTGGGGTTTTAGTACAGATTAGTGACAAAATCAGTGACAAGAAACATTTGCTGTATTACTGTGCTCCTCCTCATAGACAGCGCCCTGAAGCAGCATCTGTTTCATCATATACCCAGGATTCTCCTTGGATTTCTTTTCCACTTCTCTGTACCATCCCAGGCCCTGAGAGCCATTGGAAGTTGGTAGCTCTTGGCCATGAATATCTGAAGGTGGAAGGTGGTGTTGTGCCCAAAGTTGAACACATTACCCACTCACCGATTACCACTTAAATATTAGAGATAACGACATATAGCGCCCTATTGTGTTCTTCTTTTTTCTGCATACACATTTGAAATCCGTGACATGGTGCATTCAGATGTGGCAGGATTTTTCTTACACAACATAAGGAAGCTGAGGGAACTCTCTACTACGTCGTTTCATGTCCATTCAGCTCCTGTCGATATTTCCTCATGTTTTGTTCTTTAAGTTAAACCACACAGGCCCAAGCTGTTCTGTTACTTGGAGCTTCATAAACAACTCCAGTCAACAAAACTTTTTCCTCCCTCTCTCCGCTGCCCCTGCACAGCACATCCTCTTTGCTCCAGACAGAGACGTCACATGTCAGGATTGCCAAGAGAATGTGGGAAGGGGAATGATCTAATCTTAAGCCAAGTCCTTTGCTCTAGGCATGTAGTGGGTTAACCTGAACTAGTCATCATTCGGGTTCCTAGCTGCCAGAAAGTACATTTTCTACCAGTAGTGGAAACCGCAAAAGAGCTGCGATTAAAAAAGAAAGAGAAAAAAAAAAACGTTAACCAAGTGGCTGATATACTATTTTTTTTATAAAGCAGTTCCTGACCCATCCCACATTCCATAAAGCTGCCAATTCCTCAGCAGTGTAAGCAGGCTATAGCAGACGTTTTCATGTTACGCGAGCAGACAGAGCCTTTTCTGCTGCTTCTCCTTGCTCGTCCCCTGTGCAGAAGAACCTCTGGACCACGCGTCAGGCTGCCTGGACTCTCCTCCTTAGTCTCAGACAACCAGCTCTTCTCCTTGTTGCCCCATCCCTATATCTCTTTGACAGTCAGCTGGACTTTGGAAAACCTCTCTGGATTTGTGACCACGTGAAGACGGACCCTACTTGCTTTTCATGGTTCACGGTTGCTTTTGAGCTGGATACAGTCTAATGTTCTTTGTAAGTAGCCATATAAATGGGGAGAGGCTTGTTGTTCATTTTCTTTGAAGATCTGCACCTCCATGATGACTACTTTACTTCCCTTCACTTCGCTTTTTTATACTCCTAGATTTCCTTGGTTGAACTTGATGGACATGTCCTTTTTTTTTTCTTTTTTAACCGTACTAACTACTCTCTGATACCTTTTTATATACAGATTGGTAAATGGTGTCAGAACTTTTTTATTTTAAGTTCAGCTCCATACTTTGCTTTATATGGTACAAAGTTACAAAAGATGCATTTATTTGTATATAATAGTTGCTACCTATAGCGCATATATGTGTGTGTGTGTGTGTGTATATATATATATATATATATACACACATACACACACACACACACAAAAATATTGCAGTCTCTTGTAATACCTTTTTTATTGGACTAACAGTATTTTGTAGAGAAGCTTTCGGGATTCCTCCCTTTTTCAAGTCAAAAGCAAATCTAAGCTCACAAGCAGAAGACACAGGTTACATCTCAGATATGCAGGGGTTAAGACAATAGATGTGGAGAATTCACACTAAGATGGGCCATAAATTGTCCTGTTATAGGAACATAGACTTCATGGATAAGAAAAATGTATTTAGTCTATGTTCCTATAACAGGACAATTTATGGCCCATCTTAGTGTGAATTCTCCACATCTATTGTCTTAACCCCTGCATATCTGTGAGATGTAACCTGTGTCTTCTGCTTGTGAGCTTAGATTTGCTTTGGACTTGATAAAGGGAGGAATCCCGAAAGCTTGTCTCTACAAAATACTTAGTTCAATAAAAAAGGTATTACAAAATCAAAAACTGCTGCAGTATCTTGTATCTGCATCACTGGACTAATACGGCTACTCAAATTTAATTCAAATACCATATAATACTATATATATATATATATATATATATATATATATATATATATATATATATATATAATTTTTTTTTTTTATTCCTTGTGTTGGCAGTGAAGGCAGAACATGTACTTAGCGTTGGGCACTAAAAATACTATATGCTAACGTGGAATTCTGAACTAATTGCCACCTACAAAATTATTCATATTCCCCACCAGTGTTGCAGATGTTGTGCAATGTGGAGCAGCAGATGGAACACTTCTTGCTACGGTCTGTGTTGTCTAGAAAGGGTTTACCGATACAAATAAAAATATATATGTTTACTGCCTAGCCTGGACCCAGGCCGTGTGGATTGCGGGCACCCGCATCTGATGCCACCGTGTTAGTGCTGCTTCAGTATCTTTTGTGTGTGTGTATGTGTATAAATATATATATATTTTTTTTCCTGTGCTCAATACTTTCCAATACAAGGCATTTATTTAGAGCAGTGTTTCCCAAGCAGTACGCCTCCAGCTGTTGCAAAACTGCAACTCCCAGCATGCCCAGACAGCCGTTTGCTGTCTGGGCATGCTGGGAGTTGCAGTTTTGCAACAGCTGGAGGCAGACTGGTTAGGAAACACTGATTTAGAGTCATCTTGTAACATTAATAGGCACACGCCTATTTGTATTTGGATACAAATTGTGTTGGGCTCTGTTAATGTGAACATCATCGCTTCTGATATTACCAGAGCCATACAGGATATGACGGATCTCATTGATTTATAATGGGTCTGTCAGGTTTTCACTCTACAGTGCTGTTCTGGAAGTTAAAAAAAAAAAAAGTAATTAAAGTTGATGAAAGTGACACAATTGCGCTGTATACAGCGTAAAATACGCACAGTAGAGAAGACAGATCCTCCAAACATTGTCATGTGTTATAAAAAAATATTTTAACATGTAATTCTATATTAATTATCAAGATGCCTATGCAAATTAGGAAAGTGAGGCTTTTTAGCTTGTTGCAGGTTGACCACCTAGAACAATGCCCTTTTATTTAGGTAGATCCTATGATCAGCTGTTATCACCAGGGGAGCTCCCACATTTGCCCCCAGTGGTATGAAAACTAACCATGGGCATCATACCACTATGACCACCTTTAGAAGAAACTGGAGGACATAAAAATAAACATGAAAAATATTTTGCTTTACCCTTATGCAAAGTGAAGTCCAAGTACAGGGATAATGCGCATAGAGATGTCACAGTACAGGGTTAATAAACAGTGATGTCACAGTACAGGGATAATATACACAGTAATGTCACAGTACAGGGATAATATACACAGTAATGTCACAGTACAGGGTTAATATACACAGTGATGTCACAGTACAGGGATAATACACACAGTAATGTCACAGTACAGGGTTAATAAACAGTGATGTCACAGTACAGGGATAATATACACAGTAATGTCACAGTACAGGGTTAATAAACAGTGATGTCACAGTACAGGGATAATATACACAGTAATGTCACAGTACAGTAATGTCATATTTTGGTAAAAATGATTCCTTATAATTATTCTGTAGGTCCATACGGTTAAAATGATACCCTACTTATATAGGTTTGATTTTGTCGCACTTCTGGAAAAAATCATAACTACATGCAGGAAAATTTATACGTTTAAAAATGTCATCTTCTGACCCCTATAACTTTTTTATTTTTCCACGTACGGGGCAGTATGAGGACTCATTTTTTGCGCCGTGATCTTAAGTTTTTATTGGTATGATTTTTGTTTTGATCTGACTTTTTGATCACTTTTTATTCATTTTTTAATGGTATAAAAAGTGACCAAAATATGCTTTTTTTGACTTTGGAATTTTTTTGTGCGTACGCCATTGACCGTGCGGTTTAATTACTGATATATTTTTATAGTTCGGACATTTACGCACGCGGCGATACCACATATGTTTATTTATTTTTTTACACTGTTTTAATTTTTTTATGGGAAAAGGGGGGTGATTCAAACTTTTATTAGGGAAGGGGTTAAATGACCTTTATTAACACTTTTTTTTCACTTTTATTTTGCAGTGTTATAGGTCCCATAAGGACCAATAACACTGCGCACACTGATCTCTTGCACAGATTACTGGCGTGTATTAACACGCCTGTGATCAGTGTTATCGGCGCTTGACTGCTCCTGCCTGGAACTCAGGCACGGAGCAGTCATTCATCGATCGGACACCAAGGAGGCAGGTAAGGGCCCTCCCGGTGTCCTGTAAGCTGTTCAGGATGCCGCGATTTCACCGCGGTGGTCCCGAACAGCCCAACTGAGCAGCCGGGTCACTTTCATTTTAGAAGCGGCGGTCAGCTTTGACCGCCGCTTCTAAAGGGTTAATACTGCACATCGCCGCGATCGGCGATGTGTGGTATTAGCCGTGGGTCCCGGCCGTTGATGAGTGCCGGGACCGACGCGATATGATGCGGGATCGCGGCGCGATCCCGCTTCATATAGCGGGAGCCGGCGCAGGACGTAAATATACGTCCTGCGTCGTTAAGGGGTTAATAAACAGTCATGTCACAGTACAGGGATAATACACACAGTGATGTCACAGTACAGGGATAATATACACAGTAATGTCACAGTACAGGGATAATATACACAGTAATGTCACAGTACAGGGATAATATACACAGTAATGTCACAGTACAGGGATAATGCATGCAGAGATGCCTCAGCATAGGGATAATACACATAGTGATGTCACAGTACAGGGATAATATACACAGTGATGTTACAGTACAGGAATAATGCATGCAGAGATGCCTCAACATAGGGATAATACACATAGTGATGTCACAGTACAGGGATAATATACACAGTAATGTCACAGTACAGGAATAATGCATGCAGAGATGCCTCAACATAGGGATAATACACATAGTGATGTCACAGTACAGAGATAATGCACACTGTTATGTCATAGTACAGAGGTAATGTACAATGTGACGCCACAGTTCAGAGATAATGCACACAGTGATTACACAGTGATGGCACAGTGTTCAGAACTCAAAGTAAAAATAAAGACATCAAAGGGGAGATTTATTAAAACCTGTGCAGAGGAAGAGTGGACCATCTGCCTATAGCAACCAATGAGATCGCTTCTTTAATTGTTAAAAAAAAGGTCTCTTAAAAATAAAAGAAGCAATCTGGTTGCGGTGGGCAACTCGGTCAGCTTTTCCTCTGCACAAGTTTTGATCACTTGCCTCATAAAAGTTTAGTGCACACCCAACAGTGTACACCATTTATTGTTGGGTATGTACTACACTTTAATGTCTCTTTTGATTGTATTAGTCTGTGATGTCACATTACAGAGAGAATGCACACAGAGATGTCACAGTACAGGTAAAATGTCGGCACAGATGTCACAGTACATGGATCATTTGTGCACAGAGATATCACGATACAGGTAAAATTCACACTGTGATGTTACAGTACAGAGATAATACACATAGTAATGTTGTAGTACAGAGATAATACACAGTACAGATTTAATATGCACTGTGATGTTACAGTACTGTAATAATACACATAGTGATGTCACAGTATAGAGATAATGTGCTCAGTGATGTCACAGTACAGAGATAATATACATAGTGATGCCTTATTTACACTGATCCATAACAGGGTCAGGGTAGGGTCACAAATGTCGTATTTTTCTGCTCCGCATTTTCCTATCTATTGAAGTCAATGGGTAGCAAAATCAGCTGTGTATTTTGCAACCCATTGACTTCAATCAGTAGGAAAATATGAAGCAGCAAAATGTGGCACATGTGACCCTACCCTAAAACAGACAGGGACAGTGGCACCTGGTGGGATATATGAGGGGGCAAGTGAACAGTCAGTTCTTGAAGTTGATGTGACTAATGGGTGAAATTGTGATGGCTAGATGACTGACTCCAATATGACAGGTTATGTGGGATGTCCCCAGTATGCAGTGGTTACTAAATTCAGAAGTAGTCCAAGGAAGGACAACTGGTAAACTAAAGAATGGGTCCTGGGCACCCAAAGCTTGTTGTGTACAGAAGGCAAGGATTAGCCTGTCTGGTCAGATCCCACAGAAGAGCTGTGGGACATATTGCTTACAAAGTTACTACTAGCTCTGAAGAATAGGTGTCAGCTTGCACAAGACATTACAGCTTGTGGTTGTGTAGTCCAGACAGGGACAGGGCCCATACTAACCCCTGTCCACTACTAAAAGTCCCTACCATGGACTCATGAGCACCAGACTTGGACCATAGAGCCATGGAAGAAGACGGTCTGGTCTAAAATCATTCATTCTTTTACATCATGTGAACAGCTGGGTGCTACAGTTAAAAATAGTAGGCACTATGGAAAGAAAGCAAGCTGATTTTTGTTTCAGATCCGAGGTACAGTATGTGCTCTCGATCACCCAAGTGCAAAAAAAAAATGCAAACGTGTTGCGCTAAAAAAGGTGCACGAGGATGTGGTCCATCGCAAGACCTTTTCTGAAAGCAGAGAGGCCCCTCAACAAACTTACCCTTTCCCTCAAGGCCAGAAGGCACCTGCAAGGGTCCGGGTTCGATGTCTCTTCTTCCCGAAGCTACTAAGGGATCCCAAGTGCTCCTGGCATCAACCTAGGCGTTAAACAATGAGTCAGCCTAGGAGCCGTATACTGATATAGCCGAAGCTGAGATACCCGGGGGCTGCAGGGAAGTGAGGAACCAGAAGGCCACACACACCTCCCCTAGACCACCAGGAGGGACACCCAGAAGGGCAACCGCAACCTGGCCATCCTAGTGAACCTAGACATAAGAAAAGAAAGCAAGCAGATGGACCAGCAACATGTCAGCAGTGTCCTGTTGGGAGACCTTGGGAGCTGACATTCATGTGGACGTTACTTTGACGGGTGCACCTTAAAGTGGACCTTTCAGGAGGTTTTTAGGGTATAAAATAATGGCATGCCTGGAGAGGGCTTCTGAGCCTCAATCTGTACCTACCTCTCGTTACTATATTGAACCCTCCAACACTGAGATAGTAGAGTTTACAATATATGCAAATTAGGCTTTGGAGCTCACTGGGGGTTTCCCCTTGGCTACTAGATTACAGAGGAGAGGAGGAGATTACTGTACAGCCTAGTGGATGTCAATGAGGGGGTAGAGGATGGGACCAGCTCAGAGGGGAGGGACTAACTGGTGAATGGGCCAAACTGTGCTGGACTCTGGCGGCCGATGGAAACGCCCAGTGGGCTCCAAAGCCTAATTTGCATATCTTTTTAAACTGATATTTCGGCACTGGAGGAGTCAATTAACTATTGAGAGGTATGTATATCGCCATGCCCAAACTTTATACCCTAACAACCCAGCCTCACTTACAAGTTTTAAAGCATGTGCTGCTAATATCGAGGTGCCAGATTCTAGAGCAGTGTTTTCCAAACAGTGTGCCTTCAGCTGTTGCAAAACTACAATTCCCAGCATGCCCGGACAGCCGAAGGCTGTCCGGGCATGCTGGGAGTTGTAGTTTTGCAATAGTTGTTGTGTAAGATTTTATATACTGGGATCTATAGGAGGGAATTTATCATTGTTGGTGTAGGTGAACGATTTCGTCCACCTTTATTTTGTGTGGTGCTATCGTGTACGTGCGCCAAATTTATTAAGTGGTCTCAAGGCATTTAATAAATTTTGCGCAGCTACACATTTCCTGACTTTCCACTGCAGTACAACATTTTTTATAGTTTACTGGTTGCCTAAAATGTGACTTTTTCTCCTGTTACACATGCTGAGAGTTGTAGTTTTGCAACAGCTGGAGGGCCACAGTTTGGAGTAGTAGAACAGTCAGATGTATGATGTTACAAGCAACCAAATGCGTCTGTATTTGTACCCATAAGGGGAGATTTCTAAAAACCTGTCAAGAGGAAAAGTTGCCCAGTTGCCCATAGCAACCAGTCAGCTCGCTTCTTTCATTTTTAACAAGGCCTCTGCAAAATGAAAGAAGCGATCTGATTGGTTGCTATGGGCAACTGGGCAACTTTTCCTCTGTACAGGTTTTGATAAATCTCCCCCATAGTTTGTTCTCCATCCATGTCCCCATCTCCCCTCAGAGCTCTCACTTTCTCAGTATTCCCATACAAAGGCAAAAGCAAATAAGCCTGTGCGACATCCAATGTGTTTGTGATGGGTCTGTCAGTGCTTCTTTTATAGGGATGACAGCAGTCTACATGCACCGACCATGGGGGAGCTCTTCTACAAGCCGCAGCATGTGCGCACCCCCCCCCCCCCCCCCCATTAATCCTTTCTGGCCTACATGGTGTTAGAGAATTAGGTTTCCTGGGATGGCAGGGCATAGCGGAGTGAGTAGAATACATGAATATGCTTTTGTTTTCTCTCCTTCCAACACAGCTGGGAAAACAAAAGTGAGGTTAATGGGAGCTATGTAATTACAGAGCGGGTGCCCAGTGCTGACTCCGCAGAACCCGGCTGCTGCACGCTCAGGTGCTTACGATTTAATTTTCATATTAGACCCATTTGTTGCTTTTGGACAAGTTTCAGGAGTCTTCGCTCGCTCTACCGCCCACCTAGAGCGTCGTCCTTATGCCAGCCTTTAATAATGTATTGAACACGCAGCCCGACTATGGTTCTGCCATTATAAACTTTATTGTGCTAAATTCTTTGCTCTAAAATGAAATGTAAATCTGGTTATTCAACCACTTGAGGCATCAGCATAAAAGGATTCATGTGTGAAGTATTTTTATTTTATTTTAGTTTTTTTAAACACATGAGATGACTGTACATATCCCATACACCAGATATGCATAGATCGCAGGTTGATGTACAGGAAAGTTTTACACGATAGCTATCCCTGTTAAAGAAAACTGCTCTTCCGTCACGTCTGGTTTACTGAATACTTGTGTTCCACATTAAGAGAATGTGTTTAAAAATTGTAAGAAACAGATTAGAAAAAAAAAAAAAAAGTTTCAATCTGTTTCTATTTTCTGATTCAGTTCATTTTTTGTGTACATTGTTATGTGGCTGCCATCTGGCCTGAGCTATTTTCACAGTATTTAGAGAGATGCTTTACAGCAAGCCTCATGGACTATAGTGGACAATAGACAGGAACTGTCCCATTGACATGAGTGGGAAAGGTTACTGGGTGTGCTCTGTGACGTTTGGAGAAGCCGTTCCACAGGAAGGGGGAGGCTGTGCTATCTTATCTTGTCCGATCTCGGCTGCGGCACCCCAGACCTCCGGTGCACGGAGGGAACTTCGCTCCATGACGGATGACTGGCTGGGCAGAGGCTCGTGATGTCAGGGCAATGCCCCCTCAATGCAAGTCTATGGGAGGGGGTGTGAGGGGCCTCCGGCACGGAACCCAGCGCTCTAAGCAAATGCTGATTGCAGCATGGAGATCGTAGGGGTCCCCAGCGGCGGGATCCCTGCGATCAGACATCTTATGCCCTATCCTTTGGATAGGGTATAAGATGTCGGGGGGGGGGGGGGGGGAGTACCCCTTTAAAGGGGTAGTTCAGGGAACTGACCTTATCAGACACTTGTTCCCTCTCCACAGAAAAAGGATAAGTGTCTGATTTCAGGGCTGACACCCCCTGTGATCTCCTTTACAAGGCCCTGTCTACTTAGCCATCCTTGGTGTGCTCGGGTCCCTACCTTTCTGTATGAATGCAAGTCATGGTTATCACTAGTAGTCATCCATGAAGGTCTGTCCAAAGCGCGGCTAGGGCGGGGAAGTAGATAGGGGCCCCGTACAGGGGTCGGACTCTGTGATCAGACACGTATACCCTCTCCTCTGGATAGGGAATAAGTGTCTTTTAAAGGGGTATTCCAGGAAAAAACTTTTTTATATAGATCAACTGGCTCCAGAAAGTTAAACAGATTTGTAAATTACTTCTATTAAAAAATATTAATCCTTTCAGTACTTATGAGCTTCTGAAGTTAAGGTTGTTCTTTTCTGTCTAAATCCTCTCTGATGACACCTGTCTCGGGAAACGTCCCAGTTTAGAAGAGGTTTGCTATGGGGATTTGCTTCTAAACTGGGCGTTTCCCGAGACACGTGTCATCAGAGAGGATTTAGACAGAAAAGAACAATCTTAACTAGAGAAGCTCATAAGTACTGAAAGGATTAAGATTTTTTAATAGAAGTAATTTACAAATCTGTTTAACTTTCTGGAGCCAGTTTTTTCCTGGAATACCCCTTTAAGTTCAGTTTCCTGAATGACCACTTTATACAAATTCCCTTTTTAACAATAATTTCCTAATTTGGAGTACTAAGCACTGTACAGAATCTTAATGTAAGCATTGATTGGACAGTTTTGGACTGTAGATTAGTGTTTCACAACCAGGGTGCCTCCAGCTGTTGAAAAACTACAACTCCTAACGTGCCAGGCATGCTCGAAGTTGTAGTCTTGCAACAGCTGGAGGCATCCTGGTTGGAAAACAGTACTGCAGAGACACGCCCAAATGGTAAGGGGAATGGTAACACCCAGTTGTCAATTAAAGCATAAATTTTCAGGCAAATAACAGTGGAGCAGCACAAATGAAAAGGGCGGAAACTATTTAGTTTTCCCATAAGGACCAATCACTGCTCAGCTTTTATATTGGTTGCTGTAGGAAATCTTTGTTTTCAGAGAATGCAGATTTATATTTGACAAGACAGGTCTGAAGAGTGGATGGGTTCACACTACTGAAAATAAGGGCAGAATCCATGCAAAATGTCTGTGTTCAATTCCACGCAGATTCCGCCTTAACTCAGACTCCCATTGACTTCAGTTAGTTTTCTGCTTTTCTGTGCATACAGCGGACTTTCTGTGCAGAAGCTTCTGACGTGGATGCAGATTCCAGCAGAAGAATTTAACATGTCCCTTCTTTTGGTGGAATTTGCAAGTAAAACCCCATTAAATCAATAGGACTTCAAATTTCTGTGCTAAATTTCAGGAAAAATAATCACCAGCTATTTCTGCTCTATTTTACCATGAAGCAGAAAAGAGGATTTCCACAAATAAATTTTCTTTGCTGAATTCCGCAGTGTGAATCTACCCGATTTGCTGTAGCAGGTTTCGTGAGTGCTTTTAACCTCTCTTCAGGCACTGTTGGCAGGTGTCTGCTGCTCTGGTGAACAAAAGTTTTCAGTATTGTAACACAGTGGCGCAATGTTACTTTTTAGTGCATTGGGAGAAAATAACTATTTACAGAAAGGTTTATAAGAACATGTTGTCATGTTAGAACCGTCTACATGACCTAACCTTTGTTTTCTCACTTATTTTCCTATATACTTTGTAGAGGTTTTCCCAGTGCAGTTATGATGGGAAATCCTGATATTTTACTTATGAGTACAGGCGGTGAAAATGTTATTTTCTGTCCTTTATATGTGTGAAGGGGATTACTTTAGAGAACCTCTCTCATGTATGTTAATATGGAAATTACCTAGGAGGGCTTATGATTTCTGCCAATTTTTGACAAGTTTAGGCCCTAGGAGGGCAATCCAGACTTGTACTGAGCCTAGTATGGAAAAAATGTGCAAGCTTGTATACTCCCAGTATCCCTCTTGCACCTACAGTATGTGAGCAAAAAAAATAAAACCCACAATTAGAATGCTCTGTTATTTAATTAAAGGAGAACTCTGGAGGGGAGGGGGTTGTCCTAACTATGGCCACATCTACTTACCCCCAGCACTACCCCGGTGCCTCTGATCCCCCGAAACGATCGCCTTCCTATACTGCAGCGTGACTGTCTTATACGGAAGGACCCAAGCCCAATGTGTCATACTGCTGATCAGCGAATCACTGAGCTGCATTACAACACATTGTGCCGGGGTGCTTCCGTAGACAACACATCACGCTGCAATATAGGAAGACTGAACACATGAACAATACATACATTGCTTTAAATAGCCTATAAGTCTCCAAACTGTGGACCTCCAGCTGTTGCAAAACTACAACTACCAGAATACCCGGACAGTCGTTGGCTGTCCGGGCTTCTGGGAGTTGTAGTTTTGCAACAGCTGGAGGTCCTCAGTTTGGAGATTTCCAAATGCAGAGAAAATGACCTTTGAAATCCAGGCGCTGCTCGTGTGGTCATCAGAAGCGGGGAAAGAAAGCTAGTAGTAAACCTTTGATCAATATAAAACTTTATTTCTTCAAAATAAAAATAATAAAGGTGTGGATGACGTGAGGAAGAGGGGAGCCCCCCTCGAAACGCGTCATCCACACCTTTATTATTTTTATTTTGAAGAAATAAAGTTTTATATTGATCAAAGGTTTACTACTAGCCTTCTTTCCCCGCTTCTGATGACCACACGAGCAGCACCTGGATTTCAAAGGTCTTTTTCTCTGCATTTGGATACCTTCTTTTTATTTTAATACTATCTGGTGAGCACCCACCTATATGACCTGTGGGTGTCCCCCACATTATTAATTTCCTCATATCTAAAGGGTATCACGCTAGGTGCCGTTTTTGTTTTTTTTCTTTCTTGTCTTACAGTTTGGAGATTACTCCTGTAGTTAATTCACTTGGGGTACCGGGCCATGCTGAGTCTCCCATACTAAATCTGTTTTACAAAACAGCCATTCAAATGAACAGATGACCATGTAATACATTGATGAACTGGGCCTACGAGAGTGAGAGCCTCTGTTTGTTAGCCTCTTTGTTAGTGACTCTCCAAGCGTGCCCACTCTTCTGTGAGTTGACCCCATTCATTTTAAGACCTTGAAGTGGACTGAGCATCATTCTCTGTATTTACACTTTAGCAAGTAAGCATCTAGTTTAATTTGTATTCCTTATAACTTTAAGACCAAAATCCCGTAACATTCTGGATTTGGTAAAATTTTACACAGTTGAAAAGGAATGCAAATTATATGCCATAAAGTCTTGTCTTCCAGTAGGGTGTAGGACGCTGCTCCCTTTGCACGCACACACACACACACACACACACACACACACATATATATATGTACTCAAGTAGAAAACGGACATCTTGCACAATGATCCAATTGCTTCTCAGCATAATTTCAATCTCAATATATATATATATATAGTAGTAGTAGAAAAAGAACCGCACAGCCAATAAGAGGAAAATTTTGTAGGGAGGTGCACGCAACTCCTGGATCCTTGGTTAGGGGATCATCTTTCAAACAGTACAAAAAATCTTGTCCACAGCACCAAAATTAATGAAAAAAAATAGGTGTTTATTCCATAAAAGGTGTCATGAATTTTGGTGCTGTGGACAACATTTTTTGTAATATATATATATCAGCTTGTGAGAAAATCTGTGTCTCACTCTCTCATCGTTCCCTATCCCTGTGCTTCTATCCAACAGTCTGGCTGACCACTCAGAATCACAGCACGTTGGTCACGGAGCGCAGCGCTGTCCCATTCCTGCCGGTTAACCCTGAATATTCTGCTACAAGGAATCAGGTACATCTCCGTGTTAATCTCCTTAAGGTCTTCAGATCGTCTATAATATAACTCAACTGTAAAATGATCATTCTCTCTTTAGGGTCGCCAGAAACTGGCACGTTTCAATGCCCGTGAATTTGCCACTTTGATCATTGATATTCTGAGTGAAGCCAAGAGGAGGCAACAAGGCAAAACCTCTATAATTCTAACAGGTAACCACTGCCATGAAAGAAAGAGAATGTGGTGTTCAAGATACAGATTTGACTTGAATGGGACTTCTGCCAAATCAGTATCTTGAACGCCCTAGTCTTGTGCAAGTCTCAGGCCCAGAAGGTGAGGCAATAATTTAAACACATATCCTGCTGCTGGAGCAACACTGTGCTTGCACTGTAAAGAAGAATTTCAGAATGTGTTTTTTTGGCTATATAATGCTAACTTACCAGCAATATTCCTGCATTGTAATTTTTTTCATCCCAGCTCAGTTGCATCCGTACGTATTTCATTGCCACAGCTTGGTCCTATGATCTGCATGTTGACCACCAGTCCAGTACATGTGTGCAGACAGGATGTCTCTCCTGTGTGGCTGACCGCCTGTGAACTATATGATTAGATAATCGCCTATCAGATTCCTTCCAGCAGCTCTCGGACCTTTCCCCTACCCAAATAGCTGTGCCCTCCTTGTCCCTGTTTCCCTAAGGGGACAGAAGATATAGATCACTGATCTGTTTCTTGCTGCTCAGAGCAAGTGTACTGGAGATACTCTGCCCCTCGAAAGTCACGTAGGCTGCATTAAGAGAGGCTTATTAGATGGTAAAGAAAACTAAGGACTCTAGATGGCAAACAACCCATAAATGGCACATCAGCTAAAATCTGTACACGCAAGGCATAACTATTATCCTACATTATTGTTGAATTATGGCCTATGTTGCATTATATGCGCAAAAAAAATCCCAGAGTACTTCTTTAAATGAATTATATTAAATTATATAATATTATATTAAAAATTCAGGACTATTTGCAGCTACAGATACTTTTGTGTACCAATGTTCTCAGTGGCGTTGTTGCATTATAATGGCTATATGACTGACAGTTTTCACCAGCCTTAAAACTATAAGAAAGAACATAACAATTGATCTAAAGAATACCAAATTAAAGCTTTACTTATGCTCTTCTAATATTCATGTGGCCTGGAGATATCAGAGGACCGTAAGATGTTCCAGAGGTCTATGTTTACTTTTGGCAAAATGTATCTATGGAGCAATTTAACTTGCACTTTATAAAAGCCTCAGCCACATGACTGTCACTAAATAAGCAGTCACCTACAATTGTGTTTTCTTACATTAATCCTCAGACCTTGGACTCTAGTTATTCCTTAGAGGGGTACTCCACAGCCCCAGAAGTCACAGCCATGCCCCCTCAATGCAAGTCTATGGGAGGGGGGCGTGACATGACCATAACGTCACGACCCCCGCCGCCCGCACCCAGTGTTTGGAACTAAATCTTCCAGAGGCTGGGGCAGTGGATTTTGCCTTTTAACTCTGGAAAATCTGCTAGACCATATGGTCAAGAAGCTCCCAGATTTTTGAATGTTTCTACAGGTATCATAACTTCATACTAAACTGCCTTGTGCTGGGGATTTATGTGTATATTACTACAATAGTTTTATTTATTCTGTGCACTCAAATATGAGGAACACTTATTTTCCAGTTTATTTTAATTTTTGTTTCTTTTTATCTTACAGACAACTTTGACTACACACTGAGGAATAATGACAATGACTGTGATGATCAGCACGACTATGACAGTGTAGCTTCTGATGAAGACACAGACCAAGAGCTGCTCAGAAATTCCAGGAACAATCGAGCCAGGGTGAGAAGGAACAGGAGACATCGCAAATGGCAGTTCATTTTTAGACACCTATACATCTGTGGTGGGATACACTACATGAGCTTCTGTGTATCCCAGACATGTGCATTGTGTTCTGGGATACAATGTTTTGTCTTTCTTGTTAGCTTGTCTGAGTCATATATCCTTTCTGGAATGGTACCAGCAATACAGGCGCATTTTATCAGCTATCCAGACATGTGGGAAGGGCTCAAACTCCATTAGAGAATTTTTGGTCTACACCCCAGCCACTTCAAGAAGGCTTGATCAAATGAACCGTATCCGAAATCATTGATCAAATGAACAGTATCCTGAATCTATTCTTAGTGTCCATGTCATTTAGAAAAAAACAAAAAAAGACACCTTTTTAATATTTTATTTTAGGTGTTTAGTGTTTAGCCCCCCCCCCCATAATTCAAACGATTCGGGAGAAGCAAGTGGTTAAAGTGTACCTGTCATCAACAAAAAAATTTTATATAATGTAGATAATACCATTATATGTACATTTGTAATATACATTGGTTACAAATGTGTATATTTATGTCCCTACAGCTATTGTTCGTGTGTCTCTATGAGGAGTCCAAATACAGGAAGTGTGGGTGAACAAGCAGGGCTCTGTGCACTGAGGACAAGCGGAGCTCTGTGCACTGAGGACAAGCGGGGCTCTGTGCACGGAGGACAAGCGGGGCTCTGTGCACTGAGGACAAGCGGGGCTCTGTGCACTGAGGACAAGCGGGGCTCTGTGCACTGAGGACAAGCGGGGCTCTGTGCACTGAGGACAAGCGGGGCTCTGTGCACTGAGGACAAGCGGGGCTCTGTGCACTGAGGACAAGCGGGGCTCTGTGCACTGAGGACAAGCGGGGCTCTGTGCACTGAGGACAAGCGGGGCTCTGTGCACTGAGGACAAGCGGGGCTCTGCACTGAGGACAAGCGGGGCTCTGTGCACTGAGGACAAGCGGGGCTCTGTGCACTGAGGACAAGCGGGGCTCTGCGCACTGAGGACAAGCGGGGCTCTGCGCACTGAGGACAAGCGGGGCTCTGCGCACTGAGGACAAGCGGGGCTCTGCGCACTGAGGACAAGCGGGGCTCTGCGCACTGAGGACAAGCGGGGCTCTGCGCACTGAGGACAAGCGGGGCTCTGCGCACTGAGGACAAGCGGGGCTCTGCGCACTGAGGACAAGTGGGGCTCTGCATACTGAGGACAAGCAGTGCACTGAGGACAAGCAGGGCCCTGTACACAAGGCTCTATGACACGCCCCTGGCTCACACATCAGGATGATTGACAATCCAGGAGCCTCCACAAAGCCCTGCTTCTCCTGCCCTCACTTCCTGTATTTGGACCCCTCACAGGCAATAGCTGCAGGGACAGCATTTTTTTTTTACTACATTATTACAATATTACAAATATACATATAATGGTATTATCTACATTATATCAAAAGTTTTTGTTTGACGACAGTTACACTTTAAGCAATTCACTCCCCATGTTGCTGCATGAGGCAAGTTTTATTGACTTAAATGGAGCTGATCTTGTGCAGTGAGATGGAGATTGCATTGAACCGTCCGCTTCTCCTGGTTCGCTATAGCAAATGTTTGGGGGATGAACACTCAGACCCTGACCTATCAACACTTTTGTCTCTGTAACAATTCAGAAGTTTTTCTCTAATGACAAGGACACTAAGTGGTTGGAGATTGGTGCATGTCCAATACCATACTGGTGCTCAGAATGCCGTTTATGCTATTAGTGATGCCGTTTTGTAGATTTATAAGCACATGACACATTTACCACATTGCAAATGTACCATTGTTTTGGCAAAATATCGTAGCACAAAGTTTTAATCTTACCCAGTAGTTCTTTTTCACTATTGCAGCATTTTGGCTGCCACACACCTGACACAACTGCATGCTGGGCATGATGCAAGAAACCCGTACGATGCCCAGTGAATTTAGTGCATGGATCTTATTCAAATTAATGGGAACAGTACACTTACTGTGGCAACTGGTACCCCTCAGCATGTTCATGACTATACTGCTCAGCGTGCTTTGTCTGATTTGAAGACGGGGAGGGGCAGAACATTAGATTGACACATTAGATTTTGCACGCTGTTGGTACAGTACTGATGCATGTGTGGAATATAAAGTATCTTAGATCATGAGTAATTGTTGTGTACCACATTTTTCTGTAGAGCATGGACTCCTCTGATCTGTCAGATGGTCCCATAACTTTGCAGGAGTATCTGGAAGTGAAAAAAGCTCTTGCAACATCAGATGCCAAAGTTCAACAATTGATGAAAGTAAATAACAACCTAAGCGAGGAGTTACGGCGACTTCAGAGAGAGGTGAGTACATGGCTATGCTATGACTGAACTGCCTGTGTGTGACTATAAAGACTGCAAGCAGCAGTAGTCACAATGTTACTATCATACATGCTGAGGTCACCTATGGTTCTTAAAGTCATACTCTGCCCCCAGACATCTTATACCCTATCAATAGGATAGTGGATAAGATGTCTGCTCGTGGGGGACATCTGCTGGGACACCCCAACCCCTGCGATCTCCCTGTAGCACCTTGCGTTCGTTTAGAACGTTAGCTGCTGCATCGGAGGCCTGTGATGTCACGACCACGCCCCCTCAATGCAAGTCTATGGGAGTGGTCATGGCGGCTGCCAGTAGACTTGCATTGAGGGGGCATAGTTGTGACGCCACAAGGGGGCGTGTTCGTGAAATCGGCGCCGCATTGCTAGTCATCAGGCACGGAGCGAAGTTCGCTCCGTGCACCGGATGACTGGTGCTGAAGCAGAGATTGCGGGTGTTCCCAGTGGCGGGACCCCTGCGATCAGACATCTTATCCCCCATTCTTTGGATAGGGAATAAGATGTCTAGGGGCGAAGAACCCCTTTTAAGGCCCTTATACACAGAAAAAATAGGTGGCCAAACTTGCAGATTTTGGCAGGACCAGTTGACTCTCTAGTATGGTAGATTTCCAACTCTCCCCTGGCAGATGATGATATTGGGGGGGTGATTGGACATGCTGAATTTCAATGGCCCGATCCTTTTGTTCTGAGGGAGACTTATCCCTGCTCTCTACATTCAGGACAGTCAACCATGTTCATGTGTGTGGAGGGATCAGGAGAGCGAGTTCTTGTTTGGGTGACAACTATTGCATTTGTATGAGTACCAGCCACATTCTACCACTCTTGTCATAGGCTTAAAGTAAATTTGACTGAGCTGCAATAGTAGGCACAGCACGTGAAATGAATTAGAAACCTGTCTTCACTCTGTTAGCTGGGTTCCCCGATGACTTCAATGCTGAGAATCTATATTTATCTCTCCTGGAACTGAACTGAAAGTGTAACATGGGGGCCATTGAAATCAATGGACATCTATGCGATGCATGGTTTCTGGCTGAAATCCAAAGCAACAATATTTCAAGCATATAGAATTTGGAAGGGATGGTCCATAGTTAACAGCCCCGTTAATGCAGTAGAAACCACATATTTTAGCTCACACATCTGTGAATATCCATTTTCCATATGTCTGTTTTATACCCATCTCGATGATCCAATTTCTTGTAGATTCATAAATTACAGTCTGAGAACTCACAAATCCGTCACCAGACTGGCCCTTCACCACCTCCACCAGCAAATCCCGAGAGGACTGAACACCAGTTACCCTCAGCCCACAGACGAGACCGGCAAGCATTTTCTATGTATGAACCAGGATCGGCCCTTAAACCATTTACACAGTCCACAGATGACCTTAGTAGTCGACTGCAGCCATTCCACCCCGGTGTAAGTATTTGCAACATCCCATAATATATGGTGATTTAACTAAAAGCTAAATATATTACCCAAGAATACCTGTCTCCAATGTGAGACTGTATAAATAAATGTGTGATTAAATCCCACCATTGAAGTGTCATATTGGATGTTGTGACTCTCCAGACATTGGGAGTAGAGAGATGCACCTGCACGCCATACACCGCCCAGCGAGTATAGTGCACAAGTGCTATTAACTGGGATAGCACATCCCAGATAAAAAACCAAACTTACATGCTTTACACTGTGCAATGTGCAAATGCACCCTTATCCTTTATATGAAGTATGTGTTAACAATAAAGAATATAAAGGGGCATTCTGGGGAGTAACTTCTATGGAGAATTATCGTGCAATCCAAGACATACAAAGCTAAGACCTAGGCACAGCAGGTGTAGCGCTTCTTTAATGAGCCGCACTAAACCAGTCCAGTGCTTAAAGGGTGGTGCAGACGTGTGTACACAGTTCCGAAGGGTAAATGCATAAATCTGAGCAAAGAAGTAGAAACACACAAGTCGCAACTCACCTCCTGATAGACTTTTCTTTATTCGGCAACTTCATACATCTTTAAAACATACACGGACAGCAGACATGGGATCAAGATAGGGAGTGCAGGGGAGTTCACTGATACAACAGCCTTTCTCTGGTTAGGGTCTGAGGAATTGCTCGCTCAGCCAATCAGTAGCTGGGCGGTAAAGTGCTGTGGCCACTGTCTGGCTGAGCCGGTATTTCCATGTGCCAACCCTGATTCTGGAGATGCTGCACAGCGGGATCACAGTAGCTCCTGAGATAGGGGAGCAAGGAGGATAAGTATAGTAATTTTACTCCATAAATGTACTCCCTGAAATACCCCTTTAAGTTTTTATATTAGGTGTATTGAAATTTCTCTTTTTGTGCAATAGTAATTTTTTTACCCTGGGCGGGGAGCTCCTCTCACCTACTCCCGTTCTTTGGCCAGCAGCGACGCCCCCTCTGCTTGATTCGTCATTGCTCTGCTCTCAAAACAGACGGAGCAGAGCGATGACGCGGCCCGTCAATCAAGCAGAGGGGGCGTTGCTTTCGTGGGAAGAACGGGACTAGGTGAGAGGAGCTCCCCGTCCAGGGGACTACTTACGGGCACCGCGAGTACTAGTTTATAAGTTCATATCCTCACCATCCCCGCAGGCAGGAGCGTCCCCCGGGATGGTGAGGATAAAGATTTTACCTTATATAACTCTTTGACAAGCATTATATAGGGTAAAATCTGATGACTGGTTCCCTCGAACTGGGGTGACTTTAGTATAAGTGGTTCTTAAAATGATGTCTCATAAAGATTTAATAAACCAATGTTCATGTATATAACAACCACAGAAAAACTATAATACACAATATGTATGCATAGAAGTGTTGCACATCCCTCCTGACAACTCTTAGGACCGCCTGACTTTGTTTCCTCCTATTGATATCTATTAAAGTTTTCATTGCTGGACCATTACAACATAAGCCCAGTCCGCTCCTGGTGTGTTCTAACTGGCTGCTATTCTTAAAGTAATGTATGTTTGCCCCCCCCCCCCCCCCCCCCTTTTGTATTAAAGGGGTACTCCAGTGGAAAACCTCTTTTTTTCTTCCTTCCAGTACTTATTAGCTGCTAAATACTACAGAGGAAATTTTTTTCTTTTTGGAATAAAGAGCTCTCTGCTGACATCTCTGTCCATTTTAGGAGAAAATCCCCATAGCAAACATATGCTGCTATGGACAGAGATGTCAGCAGAGAGCACTGTATTCCAAAAAGAAAAGAATTTCCTCTGTAGTATTCAGCAGCTAATAAGTACTGGAAGGATTAAGATTTTTCAATAGAAGTAATTTACAAATCTGTTTAACTTTCTGGCACTAGTTGATTTAAAAAGAAAAAGTTTTCCACCGGAGTACCCCTTTAAAGTCTATGTACATAACTATAATATACACTTCATAGAGACCAAAACCTATGCGGGTCATGGCACCATACAGTAGTTTCTGTATCAGAATGGAAAATCTTGAATATTCTTCTACCCATGTACAATAACCTTCAGTAAGGCTAGGTTCACATCACGATTTGCACCTCTGAGGCACGGATATGCTTGGTGATGTATTTGTGCTCGGACAGACGCAGCCACATTAATTTCACTGGCCTGAGTCTAGTCAGCTAGTGACTTCACTCGCGTCCTTTTCCATTTGCCAAAACTTGTATATGCACACAAAATGACCTAAACATAGTCACTAGCTGGCTACATTCATATCAATGGGGTCCATCTTTGTTTAAAGGGGTACTCCGCTCCTAGACATCTTATCCCCTATCCAAAGAATAGGGGATAAGATGTCTGATCGCGGCTGCGGCACCCCAGACATCCGGTGCATGGAGTGAACTTTGCTCCGTGCTGAATGACTGGCAATGCGGGGCGGAGGCTCGTGACGTCACGGTCGCGCCCCGCTTGTGAAGTCATGGCCATGCCCCCTTCCATAGACTTGAATTGAGGATGCGCGGCTGTGACTTCACGAGCCTTCAGCGCTCTAAACGAACGCCGGATGTCTAGGGGGCGGAGTACCCCTTTAAGCACAGATACATCATCATGTCATTTTCATAGTTTCCTGACTTACTCATGCCTTGGCGGCACAAATTGTGCCGTGAACCAAGCCTAAGTTGTAATATTCCTTCTCATGTGGACTATAAAGTAATAGAAGTAGAAGAGTCCCTGTAATTCAGGAGCATGGGTTTGTTTCCTACATCCACCCTATGTTTGTCCTGTGTATATAGTCGTCTCCTGTATATCGGTGGTGGTGTTTATGTTCCATGTTAGTGCACTAGGATCAGATGTTCTTGTGGCATGTAGTTATATATAGTGCTCTTTTTCTGGTGTGTGTGCATGCTGCCTGACGTTACCCTTCCTGTTCTAGATCCGGAAAGGCATCTCTGCCTCTTCTGTGCCCTTCCCCCCTCTGTCCTTCCCTCTGTTCCCTGGACCCCCGGACAATACTCGGAACATGGTGATGTACCCCCCTTCTATGTATTGATATTTAATTACTTATTTTGTGAATATCCTTGATACATGTTAATAAAAGGTCTCAGTAATACCTCCTCACTATATATTAAAGGAGTATTTCCATCCCTGAATATTATGGCATTTTGGCCTTTCCTCCTACTACTGACCTGCAGTGTCGATATGCAGGTATTGTGAGGGTCCCGCAGTTGGACCCCCACTATCAGTAAATGATGACATATCAGAGCAATATGCCATCACTTTGATGGGACGACCTCTTTAATATTGATCTGTAATAACCGGTGGTATGCAAAAAGCTGACTCCTTACCCAGAATGTGTCCTGTCCTTAGTCTGCTATGTAATAGTTGTCTGTACATTGCCTTATTGATCTTGGTGTGAATCCTCGTGTTGTTATTTTGTCCATTATATTAACCAGTATAACATCCAGCTGCTGTACTCACCTTTTGTTGGTGCCCCCACAATTGATGGATTTGGTGTGCTGAAAGTGAATAGGGAAAAGTGCCACACAGACGCCAGCATGGCATATGCGGAGTACCCCTATATAAGGAGAAGAATTTTTAAATCCTGTTTTTAAATAATTTACAACGGTGAACACATCACTGTATAATGCTGGGTTCACATTAAGTTTTCAGTTATACGGGATCGGGGGAGCTAAAACCTTGTGCTCCCGTATCCCTGCCGTATGCCGCCCGTATCTAATTAATTTCAATGAGCCGACCGGAGTGAAGCGCTGACACCGGTCGGCTCATTTTTGCCCCGTATGCAGTTTTCCCACCGGACCTAAAACCGTGGTGAACCCAGCCTAACTGTGAGGTCTTGATCACTGTGGTTTATTTAAAGGGGTACTCCAGTTATGTAAAGCTCATCTCCTATCCACAGCAATGTCCCACCTCAGTTAGTGATTGACAAGGTGGGCTACCACTGCTGAGATCAGTTTGTGGGGGCCAGAGCGCGCCTAGGTAAGGGACGGGCCCTGTTCTGAAGGGTCACGTGGGGTCCTCACTGCAGCTTCAGGCACTGCTTTAAAGAGGAAAGATGGTGAAGAGGATGAAGCTCAATACCTTTTTATTATTTTAATCGAGTATTCTAGAGGTCTGACCTCGCCAATTATTATGTAATGGAATACCCTTTCATAGATCTCTGATCTCATTTTCTCAGATCAGATTAACAAAATTGTAAACTGAATATTAAAGGGGTACTCCACTGGCCAGTATTCGAAGCTAAATGTTCCGAACGCTGTTTTCGCGCTACAGGTGTCGGCATGTCACAGCCACGCCCCCTCAATGCAAGTCTATGGGAGGGGGCGTGACAACCGTCACGCCCCCTCCCATAGACTTGCATTGAGGGGCTGGCCAGTGGAGTACCTCTTTAAGTTTATACTGGTTGTATCTTATGTATTGTAAAAATTTGTTCCAGCAAACTTCTGAGATATCAGCCAAATATCTAATACATGTGATGGCAGCCTGACTGTTATCTGGGGGATATGGAATCTGTATGTTGAATTTAGACATGCCCACAACTTTGTTCCCCTGGGTGACTTATTCCTCTCTCCTAAATAAAAATAAGTATGCACGCACAGACTATCTGAGCATGCAGGTGTATTGGCAAAATTTGCATTCAGCTTTTTTTATGGCCGGCTGTAATCCAAGAAATGGAAAGCTTTAAACTGTACAAAATAGGGATCGACCGATTATCGGTTTGGCCGATATGATCGGCCAATAGTCACGATTTTCTAAGTTATTGGTATCGGCAATTACCTTGCCGATAATGCGGGTGCTTTAAATCAATAAACTGCAGTGGCTTTTGTGGGGCCAGAGACCGCCGCCCGCTTCTCTCCCCCTGCCTGTCCTGAATCCCACCACCGCCGCTGCCTGATTGCCTCCCCTCTGGCCAGAGACCGCCGCCACTGCCCCATTGCCTCCCCCCATCCCCGGTTTTATAATTACCTGTTCCCGGGGTCCGCGCTACTTCTGGCTCTGGCGGCGTCCTAAGCGGTCACTGTGCGCCGGGCCACTGAGGGTGACGTCGCGTTGAGGACGTCATTCGTCATTGCGCAGTTCACAGCAACAGTGCAAGATGCAGCAGGAGCCAGAAGTAGCGCGGACCCCGGGAACAGGTAATTATAATTATATCCCCAGGCTGGTGAGTCTGTTCATGGTAAAGGCCTGGCTGGTGACCGGGGACAGCACTCCTCCGTTGTCTGGGTACAGCATGCTCCGGCCGCAAGGCAGCAGGGCCGGGGCAGGGCTGCGAAGGGGTTGAACTCACTCAGCAGCTTCTCCATCTCCATTGTGCAAAGTGGCGCGGTTGGACTCAGGACCCCAGGACAGGCAGGGGGAGAGAAGCGGGTGGCGGCGGTGGTCTCTGGCCCCGCAAAAGCCTCTGCAGTTCATTGATTTAAAGCACCCGGGGGAGGGGGGGGGGGGGAATTAAAATGCACGGAATATCGGTATAAGTTATTGTCTATCGGCCTGAAAGTTCACAGCTTATCGGTATTGGCTCTAAAAAAAAAATCAATATCGGTCGATCCCTAGTACAAAAACAATTTACCAAAAATACAATAGTCAAAGAGCAAAGTAATTATTAGTTTTGTCTCATAGCAATAGTGAGAATATATACATAGATGCACAGTGCAGGTTTACATGATATGCAGGTTAAATGGTAGAGAGACTAAATGTTCTTTTTTTGTCTCCAGTCTGTGAAGGCAGACCGACATGGCAGCGGGGCAGACAGCGACTATGACAATACGCAGAGTACAGACACAAGCACTGGGTAAGTTCAGAGTAACACTTTATGTGCTGCAAATATAGAAGACCTGTCCAAGGCAAAGAGTGTCTGCCAATATCCGCCATTGCCAGCACACTATATAGGGGGAGATTTATGAAAAGTTGCCCAGTTGCCCATAGCAACCAATCAGATCGCTTCTTTCATTTTTAACAAGGCCTCTGCAAAATGAAAGAAGCGATCTGATTGGTTGCTATGGGCAACTTTTCCTTTGCACAGGTTTTGATAAATCTCCCCCTATATGAGCATACTTTTAATTGATGGATTATTAGAAAGTAAATTGACTTTCATCTTGCGCTGTACAAGAGATCTCTCATATCAGTCCCTGTTGCCAGTGGGGCTCACAATCTATTTTCCTTGTCTGAAATATACACGATCTATCAGTATGTTTTTGGAGTGTGGGTAAAATCCAGAATACCTGGAGGAAATATATACATAATATAACATATAAACACATAATAACATATATACAAATAATATAACAACATGGGACTTCCAGACTCTTACTTTCCTTTGTGTGATTCAAACCCAGCAGATTTCTAAGCCATGAGCCACTTTGCTTCCCATTTGGGGGTCATATACAGTGGTCCCTCAACATATGATGGTAATCCGTTCCAAACGGACCATCGTTTGTTGAAACCATCGCATGTTGAGGGATCCGTGCAATGTAAAGTATAGGACAGTGGTCTACAACCTGTGGACCTACAGATGTTGCAAAACTACAACACCCAGCATGCTGGGTGTTGTAGTTTTGCAACATCTGGAGGTCCGCAGGTTGAAGACCACTGGTATAGGAAGTTGTACTCGCCTGTCCCCGCTGCTCCGGACCGTCACCGCTGCCCTGGATGTCTCCTTCCATCGCTGTCGCCGCGTCCCCAAGGTGTCCCCAATGCTCCAGCAAGGCCTCTGCTTCCCCGGCATCCTCGCTCTCCCTCGCCGCCATCACGTCACTACGCTCGCTGCTCCTATTGGATGACGGGTCGGCGTGCGCAGCGACGTGATGACGACGATGGAGAGCGCCGACGATGCAGGGGATCCCGAAGATGACTCACCGGAGCCCCGAGGACAGGTAAGAGACATCACCGGGGCACCGTAAACGGCTATCCGGCGGCAGCTGAAGCAGTCAGTGCTGCCGGATAGCCGTTTATGCGATGGCCCTGACATACAAAAGCATTGTATGTTGATGTTCCCTTAACATGCGATAGCCTCAGAAAGGCCATCGCATGTTGAAATTATCGAATTTCGGGGCCATCGTAGGTCGGGGGGTTACTCTGTGTGTGTGTGTGTGTGTGTGTGTATATATATATATATATATATATATATATATATATATATATATATATATATATATAATTACTGTTTGCATGATACATTTAATTTAATTGTCATATGTTTCCACCTATAAAAACTGCGATGTATATGTTCATACATATAAGAACAAATAGCAACTGTTCAGCAATGCCCATAGGAAAATGACATTTTCCAGTGTTTTTTGTCTGGCCTTTGGTTGAGGTGTTGGATGTTTTTCTTATTTAGAATGGAAGGGCGAAGGTACCTAGAATTATCCCGGGATGAAGATTTCCATGCTGACGCAGAGGATGTAGAGGTGGAGTTGGATTCGACCTTACCCAGCACAGAAGATGTGATCCTCAGGACGGAACAAGTGACCAAGAACATTCAGGAACTACTGAGAGCTGCACAAGAATTCAAGCATGACAGGTGGGGGATTATCTGTACATCTTTGATAGAAAACACCGAAAATATGTTTAAATGAGAATCACAGTAAGATGTATCATCTTATGTGTCATAAATAAGGCTGAAAGGATCACATAGATGGAGCTTATGTTCGCCACTACCAATCTCTAGAGCATTGTTTCCCAACCACCCTGGTTGGCTGTCCAGGCATGCTGGGAGTTGTAATTTTGCAACAGCTGGAGGCATCCTGGTTGGGAAACACTGCTCTAGAGTAGAGTGGCTGTGAGAGAAATCATAGAGTGGTGTTAACCCCTTAAGGACGCAGGGCGTAAATGTATGTCCTGGTGAGGTGGTACTTAACGCACCAGGACGTACATTTACGTCCTGTACATAACCGCGGGCATCGGAGCGATGCCCGTGTCATGCGCGGCTGATCCCGGCTGCTGATCATAGCCAGGGACCCGTGGGCAATGGCCGACGCCCGCGATCTCACGGGCATCCGCCATTAACCCCTCAGATGCCGGGATCAATACAGATCCCGGCATCTGCGGCAGTACGCGATTTCAATGAATGATCTGATCGCCCGCAGCGCTGCTGCGGGGATCCGATCATTCAGAATGCCGCACGGAGGTCCCCTCACCTTTCTCCTTCCGGCTCCCGGCGTCTTCTGCTCTGGTCTGTGATCGAGCAGACCAGAGCAGAAGATGACCGATAACACTGATCTGTTCTATGTCCTATACATAGAACAGATCAGTATTAGCAATCATGGTATTGCTATGAATAGTCCCCTATGGGGACTATTCAAGTGGAAAAAAAAAAATTAAAATTAAAAGTTAAAAAAAAGTGAAAAATCCCCTCCCCCAATAAAAAAAGTAAATCGTCAGTTTTTTCCTATTTTACCCCCAAAAAGCGTAAAAAATAAATAAATTTAATAGACATATTTGGTATCACCACGTGCGTAAATGTCCGAACTATTAAAATAAAATGTTAATGCTCCCGTACGGTGAACGGCGTGAATGTAAAAAAAAAAAAAAATTGCTACTTTTTTAATACATTTTATTTAAAAAAAATTATAAAAAATGTATTAAAAGTTTTTTATATGCAAATGTGGTATCAAAAAACAGTACAGATCATGGTGCAAAAAATGAGCCCTCATACCGCCGCTTATACGGAAAAATGAAAAAGTTTTAGGTCATCAAAATAAAGGGATTATAAACGTACTAATTTGGTAAAAAATGTTGTGATTTTTTTTTTAAGCACAACAATAATATAAAAGTATGTAATAATGGGTATCATTTTAATAGTATTGACCCTCAGAATAAAGAACACACGTAATTTTTACCATAAATTGTACGGCGTGAAAACGAAACCTTCCAAAATTAGCAAAATTGCGTTTTTCTTTTTAATTTCCCCACAAAAAGTGTTTTTTGGTTGCGCCATACATTTTATGATATAATGAGTTATGTCATTACAAAGGACAACTGGTCGCGCAAAAAACAAGCCCTCATACTAGTCTGTGGATGAAAATATAAAAGAGTTATGATTTTTAGAAGGCGAGGAGGAAAAAACGAAAACTTAAAAATTAAATTGTCTGAGTCCTTAAGGCCAAAATGGGCTGAGTCCTTAAGGGGTTAAATGGGTACTCCAGTGAAAAACTTTTTTTTTTTCTTTAAATCAACTGGTGCCAGAAAGTTAAACAGATTTGTAAATTAAATCGAAAAAAATGGGGTATGTGCAGCTCACAATATAAATTAATCGAGGCTAAATGGAAAGTATTTACACCAAAAAATACTAGTACAAAATAATATATAAGGAAAAAAAGGGGGGGTACCAAATGCCTCTAGACTAATACCATAAAATGGTACATGATGATGAAATTACAGAAAAAATAATAAATAGGACTGTGCTTCACTTTAAATGATGTACAAATTTAATATAAAAAATTGCAAATAAAATAAATAATACAAATCTAATACAAAAATGCCTCCTACCACAGGGCCCTTGTGGGGAGGTGAGATAATTAAATACAAAACATATATTAAAAATATTTTAGTAAAAATTATAGCATGTGAATTACGTTCTACCGCTATCTCAATATATTGTAAACCGACATAGTATACTTTTGTGCGGTATACTCCGTTCCAATGTGATTTAGAACAGTTCACAAAGTGATATAGTTACCAACTCCTCAAGGTGGTTTTGGCTGGACGTCCGAGAGATAAATATATGAGGACTGTATTCAGCGCTTGCGTGCGCTTACGGTGACGGGCCCGGATGCCACAGGCCAAAAAAGGTCACCGGTCACGGAATAATGGCAGGCTCGATGGCAGATGCAATGGAGGCTTTATCCAGCGCTGGCATGCGCTTGCGATGACAGGCCCGGTTGCCGCAGGCCAAGGAGAAGTCACCGATCGCGGAGTGGCTCCGGAGATGTAGATATACTCGGAGATATATGGATCTTGCTCCGGAAACAGGGAAAGGAAAGCCTCGTGGAAGATCTCTCGGCGTCTGGTGGAATGGCGAATGAATTACAGCCAGGTGTACAATCAGCAGGTGATGGAGTTGTATCGGAGATAGATGATGGCGGTTTGTAGATTGCGGTAGTCATGCAATAGATATTTCTTTCTCTAGACGCGTTTCAGGGTACTTTATATATGACCCTTTCCTCAGTAGAGATATCTTTAACAGTGAAGCTCAAAGTCCTTTTATACATGTTACCTGTCTAATTGTTACAGGTGTGTTTCTGTTTAAATCTTCCGCAAATAGCGGAGTGGAGTGGGAAAACATGGAGTTGTTTCATCTTAATAAAGCAGTGTTCACATTTAGAATCAGTATATATGCGTTCTTATTTAAATATAGTGTCATATATATTGTAAACATTGGAATGATACATATAACATGCAGTAAAGTATACAGATAAAGTGTATAGTACTGAGATAGAAAACAAAAAGATAATAAAATAAAAGTAAATAAAAACGAAAATAAAAATAAAAATAAAAATAAAAATAAAACTAAAATAAAAATAAGAATAAATAAAAATAAAAAATGAATAAAAAGTAATTATTAAATAAATAAAGAAGGATGAAAAATGAATGAAAATAAAAATAAGAAAAATAAGAAAAAATGGAAATAAAAAGATATAAAATAAATATAAAATAGGTGTATAAATAAAATAAAATGCTATAGATTTACATGGAAATAATTAGTGTACAGGAAGGTTGAAGGATGGCCAGACACGCAGAGCAAAAATAGAGTGGGTCCGACCCCTCCATGGGGGTCCCCTAGTTTGGAAAAGGGGGGGCCTCCATGGGGAGAGCGGGACACACTCTACAGAAATCCAAAAAGTTCAAAATTCGAGTTCAGGCCATTCGGCTCTAGGGAATTAAATTCATAAATCTTCTGACTTTCAGCCTTAGACATTTTAACGATGAAGCTACCTCCTCTCCAATCTTTCTTAATAATTTGTAAGCCTGTATAGAAAAAAGTGGTAATTTCTTTATTATGAAATTTTGCAAAATGGGCTGATAAAGGGTGTTTTAGGTTTCCATTTTTTATATTTGTTAGATGTTCAGCAATTCTAGTTTTTAATGGTCTTTTAGTTCTCCCAATGTATTGTTTCATACATCCACACTGTATCAAATATAGTACTCCACTTGTGTGGCACGAGATGTGTTCTTTAATGATCCATTTAAAGTCAGTAGTACATGATGAAATTTCTGTGGTTTTTTTAGGGCCCTTCACTTTCATACAGTTGGGGCATATTCCACATCTAAAAAAGCCTTTTGTGTTTAGCCACGTCTCAGACATATTATGAATTTTTATGGGTGGTTTTACACTTGGTGCAATCGTTATCCCCAAATTGGGGGCCTTTTTATATACAATAGGGGCTCGGTCTGGCAGCAATCCTCCTATATCTTTATCTTGTTTAACCATATGCCAGTGCTTATTGATAATCAATAAGCACTGGCATATGGTTAAACAAGATAAAGATATAGGAGGATTGCTGCCAGACCGAGCCCCTATTGTATATAAAAAGGCCCCCAATTTGGGGATAACGATTGCACCAAGTGTAAAACCACCCATAAAAATTCATAATATGTCTGAGACGTGGCTAAACACAAAAGGCTTTTTTAGATGTGGAATATGCCCCAACTGTATGAAAGTGAAGGGCCCTAAAAAAACCACAGAAATTTCATCATGTACTACTGACTTTAAATGGATCATTAAAGAACACATCTCGTGCCACACAAGTGGAGTACTATATTTGATACAGTGTGGATGTATGAAACAATACATTGGGAGAACTAAAAGACCATTAAAAACTAGAATTGCTGAACATCTAACAAATATAAAAAATGGAAACCTAAAACACCCTTTATCAGCCCATTTTGCAAAATTTCATAATAAAGAAATTACCACTTTTTTCTATACAGGCTTACAAATTATTAAGAAAGATTGGAGAGGAGGTAGCTTCATCGTTAAAATGTCTAAGGCTGAAAGTCAGAAGATTTATGAATTTAATTCCCTAGAGCCGAATGGCCTGAACTCGAATTTTGAACTTTTTGGATTTCTGTAGAGTGTGTCCCGCTCTCCCCATGGAGGCCCCCCCTTTTCCAAACTAGGGGACCCCCATGGAGGGGTCGGACCCACTCTATTTTTGCTCTGCGTGTCTGGCCATCCTTCAACCTTCCTGTACACTAATTATTTCCATGTAAATCTATAGCATTTTATTTTATTTATACACCTATTTTATATTTATTTTATATCTTTTTATTTCCATTTTTTCTTATTTTTCTTATTTTTATTTTCATTCATTTTTCATCCTTCTTTATTTATTTAATAATTACTTTTTATTCATTTTTTATTTTTATTTATTCTTATTTTTATTTTAGTTTTATTTTTATTTTTATTTTTATTTTTATTTTCGTTTTTATTTACTTTTATTTTATTATCTTTTTGTTTTCTATCTCAGTACTATACACTTTATCTGTATACTTTACTGCATGTTATATGTATCATTCCAATGTTTACAATATATATGACACTATATTTAAATAAGAACGCATATATACTGATTCTAAATGTGAACACTGCTTTATTAAGATGAAACAACTCCATGTTTTCCCACTCCACTCCGCTATTTGCGGAAGATTTAAACAGAAACACACCTGTAACAATTAGACAGGTAACATGTATAAAAGGACTTTGAGCTTCACTGTTAAAGATATCTCTACTGAGGAAAGGGTCATATATAAAGTACCCTGAAACGCGTCTAGAGAAAGAAATATCTATTGCATGACTACCGCAATCTACAAACCGCCATCATCTATCTCCGATACAACTCCATCACCTGCTGATTGTACACCTGGCTGTAATTCATTCGCCATTCCACCAGACGCCGAGAGATCTTCCACGAGGCTTTCCTTTCCCTGTTTCCGGAGCAAGATCCATATATCTCCGAGTATATCTACATCTCCGGAGCCACTCCGCGATCGGTGACTTCTCCTTGGCCTGCGGCAACCGGGCCTGTCATCGCAAGCGCATGCCAGCGCTGGATAAAGCCTCCATTGCATCTGCCATCGAGCCTGCCATTATTCCGTGACCGGTGACCTTTTTTGGCCTGTGGCATCCGGGCCCGTCACCGTAAGCGCACGCAAGCGCTGAATACAGTCCTCATATATTTATCTCTCGGACGTCCAGCCAAAACCACCTTGAGGAGTTGGTAACTATATCACTTTGTGAACTGTTCTAAATCACATTGGAACGGAGTATACCGCACAAAAGTATACTATGTCGGTTTACAATATATTGAGATAGCGGTAGAACGTAATTCACATGCTATAATTTTTACTAAAATATTTTTAATATATGTTTTGTATTTAATTATCTCACCTCCCCACAAGGGCCCTGTGGTAGGAGGCATTTTTGTATTAGATTTGTATTATTTATTTTATTTGCAATTTTTTATATTAAATTTGTACATCATTTAAAGTGAAGCACAGTCCTATTTATTATTTTTTCTGTAATTTCATCATCATGTACCATTTTATGGTATTAGTCTAGAGGCATTTGGTACCCCCCCTTTTTTTCCTTATATATTAGATTTGTAAATTACTTCTATTAAAAAATCTTAATCTTTCCAGTACTTTTTAGGGTCTGTATACTAAAGAGGAAATGGTTTTCTTTTTGGAACACAGAGCTCTCTGCTGACATCATGACCACAGTGCTCTCTGCTGACATCTCTGTCCATTTTAGGAACTGTCCAGAGCAGCATATGTTTGCTATGGGGATTTTCTCCTACTATGAACAGTTCTTAAAATGGACAGAGATGTCAGCAGAGAGCACTGTGGTCATGTCGGCAGAGAGCTCTGTGTTCCAAAAAGAAAACCATTTCCTCTGTAGTATTCAGCAGCTAATAAGTACTGGAAGGATTAAGATTTTTTAATAGAAGTAATTTACAAATCTGTTTAACTTTCTGGCACCAGTTGATAAAAAAAAGAAAAATTTCCACGGGAGTACCCCTTTAACCCCTTAAGGACGAAGCCCATTTGGGCCTTAAGGACGCAGACAATTTTATTTTTACGTTTTCATTTTTTCCTCCTCGCCTTCAAAAAATCATAACTCTTTTATATTTTCATCCACAGACTAGTATGAGGGGTTGTTTTTTGCGCGACCAGTTGTCCGCTGTAATGCCATCACTCACTTTACCATAAAATGTATGGCGCAACCCAAAAAATACTATTTGTGTGGGGAAATTAAAAAGAAAACCGGTATTTTGCTAATTTTGGAAGGTTTCGTTTTCACGCTGTACAATTTACGGTAAAAATGACATGTTTTCTTCTTTGGGTCAATACGATTAAAATGATACCCATGATTATATACTTTTCTATTACTGTTGCGCTTAAAAAAAAATAGCAAACTGTTTAACCAAATTAGTACGTTTTAAATCCTCCTATTTTGAAGACCTATACCTTTTTCATTTTTCCGTATAAGCGGCGGTATGAGGGCTCATTTTTTGCACCATGATCTGTACTTTTTATTGATACCATATTTGCTTTTAAAACTTTTTTTATAAAAAAAATTTGGAATAAAATGTTAAATAAAAGCAGCTATTTTGGACTTTTTTTTTTTTTTTATATTCACGCCATTCACCGTACGGTATCAACATTTTATTTTAATAGTTGGGATAGTTAATCACCTGGCGATACCATATATGTATATAAAATATTATTTTTTTACACTTTTTGGGGTGAAATAGGGACAATTTACAATTTATTGGGGGAGGGGTTTTTTTCACATTTTTTTACTTTTGTTTTTTACTTTTTTTACTTTTATTTTTACACTTTAATAGTCCCCATAGGGGACTATTCATAGCACTGAACAGTATTAGCAATCAAATGATTGCTATGTATAGGACACAGCACTGAACAGTATTATCGGTGATCTTCTGCTCTGGTCTGCTCGATCGCAGACCAGAGCAGAAGACCCCGGGAGATGGCCGGAGCCAGGGGAGAGGACCTCCAGCCACCATGCTGGACGATCGGATCGCCGCGGCTGCGCTGAGGGCGATCCGATCATCCATTCAAAGTACCGCGATGCTGCAGATGCCGTGATCTGTATTGATCACAGCATCTGAGGGGTTAATGGCGGACATTTGTGCGATCGTGGACGTCCGCCATTACGGACGGGTCCCTGGCTGCTATTGTAAATGTACGTCCTGGTGCGTTAAGTACCACCTTACCAGGACGTACATTTACGCCCTTCGTCGTTAAGGGGTTAAACAGGTTGGGCTCAGCTCCCCAAATCAACCATCGGGAGGTTTTGGGTGTCCCTATCACTATATCAGAACATCACTTTACAATAGGTTTTTTTCTCTTAATTCTGAGAAGTCGCTTTGCTTGATTCTGCGCAGTTCTATTTGGTCTTCACATTACGGTTTTTACTTTTCCAGCTTTGTACCCTGCTCTGAGAAAATCCACTCCGCGGTAACAGAGATGGCCTTGCTCTTTCCCAAGGTAACTGGATTTGTCACGTTATTGTATCATTCTTTGCCTTTTTTTCATATACCAATGTAATGGTAACATTTCGTTGTGGGGCAAAAACAAAAAGAAACATAGCCAGCACAACTACCTAATACATGGGTGCACGCTGCTGTGGCAAATACAGAGTATACAAAAAAAGGAGGTTGCAGCAGCACTCTTGGTCAAAAAATTTAGTCTTTTAGCACACTTTCTGATCAAAACATGTCCCCCATCCACCACACGGAGGTGGCCTCATTTCGGATGGGACCCTAACACTCATTTCGCTCACCTCTGCTGGGCATATGGCCTCTTGCTGGGTGACATGCTGGATCCACTATCAATTTAAAAACCTCCTGTGAAAAAGGGGAGGGATGCACGGCTAGAGAGGGTGCCACTCCCCATAAATTGCACAGCAAAAACCAAAAGAAACATAGCCAGCACCACTACCTAATACAAGGGTGCACGCTGCTCTGTATTTGTCACAGCAGCCTGCACCCTTGTATTAGGTAGTGGTGCTGGCTATGTTTCTTTTGGTTTTTGCTGTGCAATTTAGGGGGAGTGGCACCCTCTCTAGCCGTGCATCCCTCCCCTTTTTCACAGGAGGTTTTTAAATGGATAGTGGATCCAGCATGTCACCCAGCCAGAGGCCATATGCCCAGCAGAGGTGAGTGAAATGTGTTAGGGTCCCATCCGAAATGAGGCCACCTCCGCATGGTGGATGGGGAACACGTTTTAATCAAAAAGTGAGCTAAGAGCCTCCATTTTTTGACCAAGAGTGCTGCTGCAACCTTCTTTTTTGTAATTTCTTTGTGGGACATTAAACATTCTATAAAAAAAAAAAAAATCTCTATAGTCCAGAACTGATAATCCAAATTACTAACCAATAAAAGCCGTAGTTCAAAAGAATTCTGTATTTAAAAAAAATATCATATAAAGCGGTAAAATAGGTATAAAAATATTTGATGTATTTTCATGTGACAATACTGAAGAAATGACACTCAACTACAATGTAAAGTAGTGAGAGCACAACCTGTATAACAGTGTTTAATGTTGTGTGCCCTCTAAATAACTCAGCACACAGCCTTGGCAACAAAAGGGAGTCACACTCTCTAATACTGGTCATTGGATGTTCAATATGGCACCTGATGGCAAAGAACCCTCTGAGGATGTAAAAAAAATTGTTGCTGTACATAAAGGTGGCCCAGGCTACGAGCTGCAGTACAGTGGGCAAGACCGTGCAGCAGTTTCAAAGGACAGGTTCCACTCTGAACAGGCCTCGCCATGGTCAACCAAAGAAGTTGAGTGCACATGCTCCTATCCAAAGGTTATCTTTTGGAAATAGAGGAATGAGTGTGCTGACAGCATTGCTGCAAAGGTTGAAGGGGGTGTCGGTGTTCTGACCATACGCCACACACTGCATCAAATTGGTCTGCATGGCTGTTGACCCGAAAGGAAGCATCATGCGCATGAGTAATCGGTGGACTGCGGAAACGTTGCGTCAGATCCGGACAAGCTTCTGTCATGTTTAGACCTCGGCGGGAAAACTACAAATTTATTATAATCTTTATTACTTTGAACTTTATATAATCTTCGAGAAAACTAGAGAATGAAAAATGCAACGAATATTTTAAATCATGTCGTTTTTGCTTGTCTAAACCTATGGCTAAAACTTGTGCATTGTGATTAATGGTGTGTCCCCCCAGAGGCTGTGCACTCACTACTTTACATTGTAGCAGACAGTCATTTCTTCAGTGTAGTCACATGAAAAGACAGAATAAAATATTTATAAAAATGTGAGGTGGACTCACCTATGTGAGAAACTTTATGTATGTGTATATAGTATATATTTATATTTGTTTATATAATGTTTTTTTCTAAGATATTTTTAGTGTTAGAATTCTTGACTGCAGATCTTTGATATACACCCTCAACTTTTCTATGGCTATCCAGAAATGTGTGAATGGATTGCAAAAGCTGCAGCGCCCCACATTGGAGAACAGTGGTCTAGGAAACAGCCTGTGGCTCTTCAGCTGTTTCAAAACTTCAGCTCCCACCTACAACGTGGCTGTTCAGGCATGATGGTGACTGTTGTTTTGCAACCGCTGGAAAGCCACAGGTTGGGGGACACTGCTGTAGGGCAATAAAGTATTTGCAATTTCCTAACATTTCCCTTTTCTTCATTGATAGAAACCAGCGCTGGAGACTGTACGTTCCTCCTTGAAGCTGCTCAATGCCAGCGCTTATCGACTTCAAAGTGAATGTCGCAAAACAGTTCCACCAGAGCCAGGGGCGACTGTAGACTACCAGCTCCTCACGCAGCAAGTCATTCAGTGCGCCTATGACATTGCCAAAGCAGCCAAACAGCTGGTCACCATCACCACCCGGGAGAAGAAACAGTGACCTCTGTACTCCTCTAAGAACATTGTCCTTACTAAAGGCGTACAGAGCTACCAAGACCATGGGACATGGTGGGGGGAGGTGGGGGGAGAGCCTTGGACAAGTCCAATGCTTCTAAGCTCCATGCCCTGGAAATATTTATCATGCAGTCCCTTACAATGAGAAATGCCATATAAATGCCCTGCTGTACATTCATCATGGCTTAAAAATTACTCCTACTGTACACAGGCATATATATCCACATACGTGCAAAGAAGAAAAAAAAAGCTTGCGGTTGTAGGTCCCGTCCTGTGGTCGGCTCAGTATTCCTTGTGTTGTATATTAGGACGTAAGGTCTTGCCTGTGATCTCTGAACTCAGCCACAAGTCTCTCCTAGCTGCCTAATGTTTACATACAGAATGCGATAGGTGTAAGCACAATTATGTTCTGGACCATGGGCAGTAAAGAATGACTTACGCCCAAAGCAATTGTATTGCAAATCTGCAATTTATTGGTCATCGTGTGATCCACAAATTGCATGAATTCTACATTACTGTCAAGAATAATCCTTACTTCTGCCAGGTTTCTATTTTATTTAAAAAAAACAAAACTTTTTTTTGCTATAATCTGATTCAGAATGCAAACTAGAATTAATTAGGTGTGACACACAACAACTTTGTGCAGCATGGGTTTTCAACTAACGTTATACATGACCCTGAGACAGGGAAATGTTTCCGTATATCCAGCATTTGTATGCATGGTGTTCTGGTTTCAAAAGACCATTTCCGATCTTGTCCGCTTTGCTTGGTATAAGTCCATTGGTCATCGCTGACCTCGAGCAGGTTCCAGAATAACTAGCTGGGCTCTGAGCAGGTTCCTGAATAACCAGCTGGGCTCGGAGCAGGTTCCAGGATAACCAGCTGGGCTCGGAGCAGGTTCCAGGATAACCAGCTGGGCTCTGAGCTCGGAGCAGGTTCCTGGATAACGAGCTGGGCTCTGACCTCTGAGCAGGTTCCAGGATAACCAGCTGGGCTCTGACCTCGGAGCAGGTTCCAGGATAACCAGCTGGGCTCGGAGCAGGTTCCAGGATAACCAGCTGGGCTCTGAGCTCGGACCAGGTTCCAGGATAACCAGCTGGGCTCTGAGCTCGGAGCAGGTTCCAGGATAACCAGCTGGGCTCTGAGCAGGTTCCTGGATAACCAGCTGGGCTCTGACCTCGGAGCAGGTTCCAGGATAACCAGCTGGGCTCGGAGCAGGTTCCAGGATAACCAGCTGGGCTCGGAGCAGGTTCCAGGATAAACAGCTGGGCTCGGAGCAGGTTCCAGGATAACCATAGCAACCTCCGACTAGAAACTATACCAAAGTAGATGATAGCATCTTTGTTTCTTCTTCTAATTCCTTGCAGCTGAATGAGAACTGTCTGAGTGTAACATCTTTCTTATTGCATCCGGCAAGGAGAATGCGGAGTATGCAGCTTCCACGATAACTGCTGCTAACATTGGCGCACGCTTTGTTTTAATCTCTGTTGAGAAACTCTGGCACATCTTTTTGTGATGCAAGGCCTCGACAACGTTGGAAGCAAACTTTACGACAGTACTCCATCTTAATCCGCCTTCCTGGGAACAAGTGACCGATAGGAGCACGACGAGGGGGCTCGACTGCAAAGCTCAAATAAAGAAGCTGGAAATGCCTCTTGCAATGGGGCGTACATACCTTACAGTAGTAGCACTTTGTATATTTGCCAAGGTAAACCTGCCTCATTCTAGCAGACATTATATGTGCCAGGTTCGAGGAAAAAAAAAAAAAAAAGAAAAACTTTGACCAACCTTTCTGATCTTTCTGTTTTGCTGTGAATGGGTCACTCAGTGGGGCCGACACTAAACGTACACTGGAATCTGTATATATATACATGCATATATATATATAATATATTATAAACATCTCTTTTTAGTATTTAGGAAGGAGGGATTAATGCAGAAAACTGCTCATGTATTTTGTAGAAAACCACTTTAAGTTCATTTTCCACAAAGGCTTCGACAACCTATTGGTTTTGGCACCCTTTGCCAGTTCAGGGATGAAAGGTGGTGTCCGCTTTGGAAAAAGGGTCTGCCTTTATACCAGTGGTCTTCGTACACTGGACCTCCAGCTGTTGCAAAACTACATCTCCCAGTATGCCCGGACAGCCGTTGGCTGTCCGGGCATGCTGGGAGTTGTAGTTTTGCAACAGCTGAAGGTCCATAGTTTGAAGGCTCCTGCTGTATATAGAAGCAGCGCCACTTTAGGTGTTGCCGATGGAAGAGGGGGGTGCTGTTTTAGGAACAAAATGTGTGCCCTTTATTTATAAACTCAAATAACACATTTTATCCTATTTTCTCCATGACTTGCATTGAGTGCTGAGAAATACATTTTATAGGTTGCCTAAAACTGCTCCAAAAAAAAGAGAGTAGCACAATGCCACTTTCCGTAGCCAAGTAGGGAGTTACTTCTATGTGACTGTAAATGGGATAATTTATTCTATTTGTGCAGTAAGTGTCACAACCATCTCGTCTTCTTTGCACTGACTTATTTTTTTTATGGCCTGTGGTTGTTCTGGAGGGAATTGTACCTTCTCTTATTAAGACATTGGACACTGTAGTTGAGCCTTGGAGGTCGGTCAGGGCAGCTGGAGGGCCACAGTTTGCAGAACATTGTTGTATAGAACATAATGATGGCAAATCTGTGCCTCAATATAACCTCCGGGAGCGCAACTGCTGGTGCTCCAGCCTGTACCTAGCAATAGAATGACTGTGAGCATTGCTACAATTCAACATACACACAACCTCACAAGTGCTGTCTACAAACAACGCGCTTAAATTCTGACTGAAATGACTTGCCTGCCTCTTACGTTCCTCATGTGACTTTTTAGTTGCTAAAAAAATGCCATAAACTGCTTATACTGTTGTCTGTAAGAACTCGGTGGTGGGTGTTTATGTAAAAAAAAAAAATGCATAATGTACATTTGTATCAAATTAAACAACTAACACTCCTATGTCCTCTGTTGATTTAATTATTAAAGGAAATTATGTAGAACATACTTTGGAACTAGAGTCATTTTAAGGGGTACTCCAGTGTTCGGAACAAAATGTTCCAAATGCTGTGGCAGTGGAGTTCCCCTTTAAAAAGGATCTGTAGCCAACCTGAAAAAAATATTAAATGCTACTATCATTAAATCCTGATCACACACCTTTTTATGGTTTCATGATACACCCTTCTGATCCGGAGATGAGGGTATATATTTTCTGAGCTTTAACTTAATTTTAATAATGGCAGTGATGGTCAGGTGATGGGTGGGATTATATAGTCAGGGGATGTGAATGTTTAACAAAACGCCGCCCAGTGGGAGTTGTTGTAGATGTGCAAGTGATAGAGTAACATTCTGCCCCCTTATTCACACTAAAGCGTCTCCCTGTATTCCTATGAGATGCAGCTTCAGCCCGACTTCTTGTAAAAGGTTTCTCTCTGTCGGCTGAATCTCACAGAACATTGTGGAGAATCTGCACTCACAAGAGACAGGTGAGTTGTACAATTCTGAAGCTAAACATTGTAGGGACTTGCCTGCTATATTGTGGGATGAAGTCTGACAAATCCTTTTCAGACAGAAGCACGGTGTGGCAACCCCATTGCACGATTGTGGTGTAAATGGTTTGGCAGGTCCTCACTAATTGTAACCATTGTGGCAAGTGCAATACTGTAACATGTGTGTGTGTGATTGGGGGTGGTGGTGGTATCTTGGCTAAAGAAGATGCATAAAGAATAATGAAACCATGGGGGATACTCAGCTCAGATTGATTTTGACTATAGGGTGCCTGGCTTAGAAACACTGGTTTAAATCGTTAATTTCTAACAATTTATTTTCCCTTCCACCCCAACCCCGTGAACTGGTAGAACGGTGAAAATGTATTGAACTAAAATGTATATACACACACACAAGTATAAACTAATGAAAATGTAATTTCTCTCCCTGTAAGTAGAGAGATCGCCCCCAGTCCACCAAAAGATTGCATGTTCTGGCATCAACAAAAGCGATGGTGGCCTCCCAGGGTCTTGCAGTGCCCCTGAGCTGATGGTAGAACCGCCCATTGAACAGTAAGTAATTATGGGTTAGGATAAACTGGTTATGAGCTTGCAGATGTAGACCCCTGGAAGAAAGGTAACAGGATACTGTGCTCATATGAGCAGAATGGGGTATAGAGGACTAAAGAGCCTCTACATAAATGAAGGCCAGTATAGTATTGTCCTCTATGGATAGCGACTCAGATGTGTTAAAGGAAAACTGTCGGCCAGTTCACCCACACTAAACCCAAAATACTGGGCGATAGTGTGCTCCCCCGATAGTTTGTCCTCTCTGTAGCGGGTCCCCCGGCATCCATATTTCTTTTGGGTCCCGGAGGAAGGGGCACTCTGTCTGATTTTACGTAGCTCTCACGTCCTGATGATGTGAGAGCTGTGCATCTCCGGAGAGCGCTCTGCGCAGTGTAACTGCACATGCGCCGAGCCTTCGCTACTCCCGACTTCTGTAGCAAGGTCCCGGCGTATGCGCAGTTATACTGCGCAGAGCGCTCTCCGGGGAGACACAGCTCTCACGTCATCAGAGCGTGACAGCTGCGTAAAATCAGACAGAGTGCTGCGTTCCGGGGGCATGTGAAGAAAATGAATATGTAAACCACGGGGGCGGGCTTAGCCCCCTTCATCCAGGACCCAAAGAAATATGGATGCCGAGGGACCGCCTTCAAAGCACTACTACAGAGGACAAACAGAACTTTAACCGGGGGAAAACTCTGGCCAGGGTGCACACACTAAACTAAGTGACCTCTCATTGGACTCCAGTTCACCCACACTATCACCCAGGGTTTAGTGTGGGTGAACTGGCTGACAGTTTTCCTTTAAGATCATGGTATCGGAAGTATCCCTCAAATTTTTGTTTAGATAAATGCCCACACTTTGCCTAATACTCACCACTATCTGATGCCACTTCAGGGGAGTTAAGCCCTTATGCACTTTGGATAGTGTATAAAACATGGGAGTACTGGGCAGCAGAAAGTTAAAAGGGGTACTCCGGTGGAAAACTATTATTATTATTTTTTTATAATCAACTGGTGCCAGAATGTTTAACAGATTTGTAAATTACTTCTGTTTAAAAATCTTAATCCTTCCAGTACTTAGCTGCTGTATACTACAGAGAAAATTGTGCAGTTCTTTTCAGTTTGAACACAGTCCTCTCTGCTGACACCTGTCCATGTCAGGAACTGTCCAGAGCAGAAGCAAATCCCCATAGAAAACCTCTCCTCCTCTGCACAGTTCCTGACATGGACCAGTGTCAGCACAGAGCACTGTGGTCAGACAGAAAGGAAATTTAAAAAGAAAAGAACTTCCTCTGTAGTATACAGCAGCTGATAAGTACTGGAAGGATTAAGATTTTTAAATAGAAGTAATTTACAAATATAAAACAAAAATGTAGCCAGCACCTAGCCCAATACACGGATGCACGCTGCTGTGGCAAGTACAAGACATGTAAAAAAAAAAAAAGAAAAGAAAATGGCAGCAGCACACTTGGTCAACAAAATGGAGGCTCTAAGCGCACTTTTTGATCAAAACATTTTGTTTTTTGCTGTGTAATATGGGGGGGGGATGGGAGAGTGGCTCCCTCTGTAGCCGTGCATCCCCTCCCCTATTTCACAGGAGGTGGTTTTAGGTTGTTAGTGGATCCAGCATGTCGCCCAGCCTGAGGTGAGTGAATGTTAGGGTCCCATCCTATATGAGGCCACCTCCACGTGGTGGATGGGGGACAAGTTTTGATCAAAAAGTGCGCTAAGAGACTCCATTTTGTTGACCAAGTGTGCTGCTGCCATTTTCTTTTTTACATGTAATTTACAAATGTTTTACTTTCTGGCACCAGTTGATTTAAAAAAAAAAAAATTCCAGTGGAGTACCCCCTTTAAAATCAATTTTTTACATTAACGTAGCCATTTTTTCCCCCAAAAATTGTAACCCAATTTCTCTAGAGTATGGAAATACCTCATATGTGGATGTAAAGTGCTCTGCGGGTGCACAACATGGCTTAGGAGGGAAGGAGCGAGAGTTGGCTTTTGCACAGAGAATTTTGCTGAAATCATTTTTGGGGGCCTTGTCGCATTTAGGAAGCCCCCATGGTGCCAGAACAGCAAAAAAAAAAAAATCCCACATGGCACACTATTTAGGAAACCACCCTCAAGGACCGTAACAAGAGGTACAGTGAGCCTTAACACCCCACAGGTGATTGATAAATTTTCATTAAAGTTGTACATGAAAATGAAAAATTTGCTTTTTTTCACTAAAATGCTAATGTTGCCCCAAATTTTTCATTTTCACAAGAGGTAATACACTTTACAAATTTGTAGCCCCATTTCTTCTGAGTATGGAAAATACCCCATATGTGGATGTAAGTCAAGGGCTATGTGCATTTACAAAGCCCCCATGGTCCCCGAACAGTGGCACCCCCTCACATGTGACACCATTTTGGAAACTACACCCCTCTAGGAACATAAGGGGTGCAGTGATCATTTACACCCCAATGGTAACTCCAAGATGTTTTGAGCAGTGCGCTGAAAAATATATATTTTATTTTCACAGCCTACTGTTCCAAAAATCTTGGAATCACCTTTGGGGTCTAAATGCTCACTGTACCCATTCTTACATTCCTTTAGGGGTGTAGTTCCCAAAATGTGTCACTTATGGCTACATGCCATAAATCAGTGTTTCCCAACCAGGGTGCCTCCAGGTGTTTCAAAACTACAACTGCCAGCATGCCTGGACAGCCAAAGGCTGTCCAGGCATGCTGGCAGTTGTAGTTTTGAAACAGCTGGAGGCACCCTGGTTGGGAAACACTGCCATAAATGGTATTTTAATCTAGCCTTGGTTAAAACAAGTGTGTGCTGTTTACATGGCATACTGGTTTTATGTTCCTTATTTTGTCATTTGGCTTTTTTTGGTCACTTTTGGAAAGAGGGGAAAAAGCTTCGGAATGTATAGTAGCTGAATACAATAGTGAATTTTTTTTTAAATATTTTTTTAAGGAAACAAATGATCAAAAATTTCCCAGTATAACCAAGCTGCACTTTATAAGACATACGGAAAATTGTTAGAAGCTTAAGAGAATTTTTTTTTTCATGTTTATTCATATTTGGGATTATTGTCTATCTTGCAGGCACACTGTAAAAGATGCTATACCGAGTGCAGGGCCTAAAGGTGTGGTGCATGATTTTATTCTAATAGTGTACTGTTCCCTGGTTTAGAACCTCTCCATTGCACAGCAGACAACTGCACTGCAGTACCTGATGTATTCATTTCGTCTGATCCTCTGCATGTGGCATTGTTAGACACAATGCAGCATTCTGTAAACATTCTTTCCTAAATGTATCAATAAATATAAATACGTGTACGATATACAACAAAGAAATAGTGACGTAGGCAGGAGGGGCTGATGACATCACCTGGGAGGGTTGCATCCAGCCATGCCTCCTAAGAAATCAGAAGATGATGATGATGAGAGAACACCACACGGAAAATAAAAGGACTACACAACCATGAATCAAGCAAAAACAGGCTGAAGCTAGTACAATTTGTGATAACACTATAAGTCATATCATGCGGCGATCGTTCTATTTATGTACAATTTCTGGTGTAGGAATACTGTGCTGCATTTGCTGGACACAAACGGCACTCAATGAACTGCAAAGACTATTATGGGGTCCATTCGGATTCCGCCAGGGTGTCCAGCAATTTACCAGAGAAACAGGTGCTGTATGCAGTGTATTGTGTCTAGAATGTGTGCAGATACCTGTGACATCCAGAACCGTAGAGATCTACATGCTCCAACTACCACACAGCCTACAAGTATTATCAGAAGGGCACTGGGAGTGGGCACTGCCATGGTTCAAACATATTCATGGAAGCATTTATAGCCCAAGCGCATAACATTTTACTACAAAACTTTTTAACAAGTACCTGTCACCAAATAAACTTTTCTAAACTAACTCAGGCTATGTTTCCTAACTACTCAAATCACCCATCCCACCCTTAAAAAGCTCAGTATCTTACCTTTCTTCTTGCTCACATAGAGCAATCTCGTAGCAAGAGAAAGTGGGCATTTCCCAGCAAGCATGACATTACTGAAGCCTGCTGGGGGGACCACTTCCGCCCTCACATGGTTGCGTTGCTGTGATGAATAGAAGACCTCAGGCGCTTTGCATCTTACAGCAAGGCTCTCATTTAAATTGTGGCAGGGAACAGAACAGAGCCACCTAGTGGCCGTTTTTCTATTACATTTTAAACATATTCATGTTGATAATTTTAAAAGCAAGCAAATGGGAACGTGTCTGCTAATTACACAAGGAACACTATATTAAAAGTTTTATTTGGTGACAGGTACTCTTTAATTGACAGGGAGGCGTTATAGTTTTTTTTTTTAAACTATTACAAAAGTAGCACAGAAGATATTTAATTTAAAAAAATACAAGGAGACAATATACTTTTAAAGCAGTCTTTAAAACTAAAAGAAAATGGTGAAAATGAAGTGATATATAAATATATATATAAATCCATACAAGAACACCACAAAATACAATTGGTTTACTTCAAAAAGTACAAAAATATACTGTAAATTTATAAATCATTGCCAAAGGCAACACTAAGTTTTCAGACCGTACTCAGAAAGCCGCAATTGGCTGTAGTAGATATTCTCTGTTACAGAGAGAAGACAGGAGTGTTTAACAGTCCACAAAGTGTAAAACACTGGGAGAGGTTTCTAGTATCCGCAATAGAAAATAGCTTCATGTTGTTGCGAAACTACAATTCCCAGCATGCCCGGGCAGCCATTGGCCGTTGTAGTTTTGCAACAGCTACAGGCTCCCTGTTTGGAAAATTATGTTAAAAAATGTCATATAAAATTTACTTTGTATTTTTAAATACATTCTTTAAAAAATTATATTTACAGGTTTGCCTTATCACAAGTCTTACGGGTAGAGATGAGCAAACTTACAGTAAATTCGATTCGTCACGAACTTCTCGGCTCGGCAGTTGATGACTTTTCCTGCGTAAATTAGTTCAGCCTTCGGGTGCTCCGGTGGGCTGGAAAAGGTGGATACATTCCTAGGAAAGAGTCTCCTAGGACTGTATCCACCTTTTCCAGCCCACCGGAGCACCGGAAAGCTGAACTAATTTATGCAGGAAAAGACATCAACTGCCGAGCCGAGAAGTTCGTGACGAATCAAATTTACTGTAAGTTCGCTCATCTCTACTTACGGGCATATGTTTTACTTGATGGCACCTAGTGTGAAATATCTAGCACTGATTAAAAATTTAAAAAAAATAAACCACCACCACCACTGCATAACCCACTCTAATGTAGCTGGGGTGGCTAATAAATACCAATTTAGCTTCTACACGGCCATCAAACATCACAGAAGTGATACAGTATGTCTACCTCCCAATGGGTCTCCAAACCCAGGATTGGGTTCCAAAGCAGAAAGTCCTATGATGATTTCTATTATGTTCCATTCAGGCGCTGCATTTCAACATGCAGGATGCTACTGCAGCCTTACCCATTGCTCCATTAGTAGCATCTTATTCATACATACTGTTATCCACTACAGTTTTTCCATGTGGATATACTCTCAGAAAACATGCAGAATTTCAACAACATGTGAATGTACCCTAATAATTCTAAAAAGGCCGGGGTCACACTACGAAATTGCCACTGCATGAAGCTTAAAGGGGTATTCCAGCTTTATACATCTTATCCCCTATCCAGTGGATAAGATGTATGATCCCGGGAGTCCCGCTGCTGGGACCCCCGCAAACTTAGTGCAGCTCCTGGCATTCTGGGTCGGGCGCTGCCTTCGAGACAGATGTGAGGTCACGGCCCCTCCCATAGACATGAATGGAGGGGGTGTGACGTCATGAGGGGCGAGGCCATAATGTCACGTCTCGGTGTCAGCGCCCAACACAGAATGCTGGGGGCTGCACAGAGATCACGGGGGTCCCAGCAGCAGGATTTGTATAGGAGATAAGATGTTTAAAGCAAGAATACCCCTTTAACGTGCACTGCAGGATTTTCTGGTTGGAATTTTAACTCCTTAAGGACAATTTTATTTTTAAGTTTTCGTTTTTTCCTCCTCGCCTTCAAAAAATCATAGCTTTTATATTTTCATCCACAGACCAGTACGAGGGCTTGTTTTTTGCGCGACCAGTTGTCCGTTGTAATGGCATCACTCACTTTACCATAAAATGTATGGTGCAACCAAAAAAATACTATTTATGTGGGGAAATTAAAAAGAAAAGGTTTTAATTAAAAATTAAAAAGAAAGGTTTTGTTTTCACACTGTACAATTTACGGTAAAAATGATGTGTTCTTTATTCTTTGGGTCAATATGATTAAAATGATACCCATGATTACATACTTTTCTATTACTGTTGCACTGCAAACTTTTTAACCAAATTAGTACATTTAAAATCCCCCTATTTTGAAGACCTATAACTTTTTCATTTTTCCGTATAAGCGGTGTTAAGGGGGCTCATTTTTTTGCACCGTGATCTGTACTTTTTATTGATACCATATTTGCTTATATAAAACTTTTAATACATTTTTTATAAATTTTTTTTAAATAAAATGTTAAAAAAAGCAGCTTTTTTGAACTTTTTTTTTTACGTTCACGTCATTCACCGTACGGTATCAATATTTTTATTTTAATAGTTCAGATATTTACGCACGCGGCGATACCAAATATGTATATAAAATATTTTTGTAACACTTTTTGGGGGTGAAATAGGGAAAATTTACGTTTTTATTAGGGGAGGGGGTTTTTCAAATTTTTTTTACTTTATTTTTTTACTTTTATTTTTACACTTTAATAGTCCCCATAGGGAACTATTTATAGCAATCACTCGATTGCTAATACTGTTCAGTGCTATGTATAGGACATAGCACTGATCAGGGTTATTGGTCATCTTCTCCTCTGGTCTGGTCTGCGGGAAGTACCACCTCACCAGGACGTACATTTACGTCCTGCGTCGTTAAGGGGTTAAACAAAAATTCTGATTAAATATTTCCGCCAGAACATTGAACCTGCTCAATGTGCTGGCGGAATCTGCACCATCTATCAGGACGGCAATGTCCCCCCCCAAACAGATCTCATCCACATGCAGCTGAAATTTTTCACAGGAAAAGTAACTTGTAGAATGTCAATTTGTGCTGTGCTTCGAGTGTGTGTACTTCGAGTTGATGCAACTCTACCCAAACAATTCAGTGGGAAAAAAATACTACTGTTGTAGATCACTTAAATCCTGATAAAAGTTTAGAACACTGTACATGCACCTTACCAATCACCTTGGTGCTCTTATGGAAATGTAACCAGGAATAGACAAACCCCCCCCCCCCCCCCAACATGGACACACAGCCACTGCAGCCAATCGTGGGTCAATATCAGTGCTAAAGGCTGTGTACACAGAGACCAGCGGGGGACCAGGAAAGCATTAGCAGGTGTGGAGTAAGCCTAAAATTTAAAAAAAAAGTGAGATTAACAAGAAAAAAAATATATATATACAATAAAAGAAAAAAGTTTCCACCGGAGTAGTTTTTTAATCAACTGGTGCCAGAAAGTTACAGATTTTTAAATGACTTATTAAAAAATCTTAATCCTTCCAGTACTTTTTAGCTGCTGAATACTACAGAGGAAATTATTTTCTTTTTGGAACACAGAGCTCTCTGCTGACATCACAAGCACAGTGCTCAAACATCCCTATAGCAAACATATGCTGCTCTGGACAGTTCTTAAAATGGACAGAGATGTCAGCAGAGAGCACCAAAAAGAAAATTTCCTCTGTAGTAATCAGCAGCTAATAAGTGCTGGAAGGAAAAACATTTTTAATAGAAGTAATTTACTAATCTGTTTAACTTTCTGGCACCAGTTGATAAAAAAAAAAAAAAAAGTTTTCCACCGGAGTACCCCTTTAAAAGAGATAAAGAGAGAACATCCGCTGCATGTAATATGGAGATCAGTGTTTTCCCAACCAGGGTGTCTCCAGCTATTGCAAAACCACAACTCCCAGCATGTCCAGAGGAGTTCTGAGGAGGTCACTGAAAATTGACCCAACCAGTAAAACAGGACTGGCGGCATCACCAAGACGTCATGGAATATTGTCTATATACTAAGTGACGACTGGTATATCCATAATTTCACAGCCTAACTGGTGTTTCATTGGCCTGTAAATCCGCTGTAGGTCATCTTACACTCCACATTCTAGTATTCAGAATCCTCACTTAGACTTTCATACAAGACAACAGGGCTTTTCTTGCGTCCAATCCATTTCTTTCGTATTCTGTGACCTTGAACCAATCTTCTCTTGATAATCGCTAACAGGAGAGAAAAACAAAAGAAGATTATTATGTACACAAAAAAGTAAAACAACTTCGCACATACAAATGGATATATACGGCAACAGAAAATATATGGAAAGAAAGAGAATGTGGTTGGTTTACAATAAAGAATGCAAGAAGCTCATGGGTGTTACCAGATAAGGGTGTGTCCCTATAGACCGATACTGTCCAATCAGTGCTCACCGTGGCAGACTGTAGGATAGGTTAGGGTTAAACTATATTTGTATTTGACATAAAAGTAACGTGTACCTTCCCAAATGGGGGTGGATTAGGGTTAATTTATCTATCCTATGTTCGTTCAAAGCAGGTACAGGAACCAAAAAAGAACCGGGATGCATAGATGCAGGTAGAACAACGATCCAGATGTGGGATCTAACTTTTTATTGAGTAGATCCCATCAGATGGCTTACATACACACAATACACATCCTAATGTGCCAAAAGGCGTGCGTATAGCACTATGGGGGGGGGGGGGGGTGCGCTATATAACCCCCCATAGTGCTATATACATAGATGCTATCTGGTGCCACACAATTTAGAGGAGGCTGTGAGACCCCCTGGAGTCATATGCATCATTTACATGAAAGTGCTCCTAAAATCTTTACAGCATAGAGTGTCACATGTGGAGGGTATATCTTATAAGGAGGTCATGAGAAACCCCTATAATAGAGATATATAGATATATATATATATATATATATATATATATATATATATATATATATATATATACACACACACACACACACACCATAATTACCACATAGTGGAACGTGAAAAGTTAGTGTCGTCCACACAAAGGATGGCAACAATATACTAATAAAGAGAGTGTGAGAGACCCCCCATTAACGCAGTACAAAACTGACAGAAATTACCAGCATATTACCACAAATATTGAATATAACTAATACCTAGCAGCCAGCCACATAAGGATCTCTGATCATTTGAATTCGCTATCTGTTTCTTTCACAATGAAATATTACCGTATATACTAGAGTATAAGCAGAGTTTTTCAGCATGATTTTTCGTGCTGAAAATGCCCCCCTCGGCTTATACTCAAGTGAACTCTCCGCCTGTCAATCCCTTCTCAGTGGTCTTCAACCTGCGGACCTCCAGAGGTTGCAAAACTACAACTCCCAGCATGTCCGAACAGCCTACGATGGTTTCAACAAACGATGGTCCATTTGGAACGGATTACCACTGTATTTTTATTCATTTTTTCATGATATAAAAAGTGACCAAAAATACACTTTTGGATTTTGGAATTTTTTTGCGCATACGCCATTGACTGTGCGGTTTAAACAACATGTGTATTTTTATTTACACTTTTTTTTTTTAAATGGGAAAGGGGGGGGGATTCAAACTTATCAGGGAAGGGGTTAAATGATCTTTATTCACTTTTTTTTTTTTTTTTACACTTTTTTTTTGCAATGTTATAGCTCCCATAGGGGGCTATAACACTGCACACACTGATCTTTTATATTGATCAATGGTTTCTCATAGGAAACCAGTGATCAATGATTCTGGCACTTGACTGCTCATGCCTGGATCTCAGGCGCTGAGCATTCATTCGGCGATCAGACACCAGGAGGCAGGTAGGGACCCTCCTGCTGTCTCACAGCTGTTTGGGATGCCGCAATTTCGCAGCAGACATGCTGAACAGCCCCCTGAGCTAACCGGCAATGATTTACTTTCACTTTAGACGCGGCGTTCAACTTTGAACGCCGCATCTAAAGGGTTAATAGCACGCGGCAATGCGATCAGTGCCACATGCTACTAGCCACGGGTAGGCCGGGCCCGATCCGCTATGACGCGTTATAGAACTGGAGCGGACTCATGACGCACAGGTACATCATGGGTCCTTAACCCCTTAAGGACCAGGCCATTTTACACCTTAAGGACCAGAGCATTTTTTGCAAATCTGACCACTGTCACTTTAAACATTAATAACTCTGTAATGCTTTTAGTTATCATTCTGACTCCGAGATAGTTTTTTCGTGACATATTCTACTTTAACTTAGTGGTAAAATTATGTGGTAACTTGCATCCTTTCTTGGATAAGTATTCAAAATGACATTCAGTAAGTGTATTAACCCTTTAGGTGTTTCACAGGAATAGCAGCAAAGTGAAGGAGAAAATTCAAAATCTTCATTTTTTACACTCGCATGTTCTTGTAGACCCAATTTTTGCAAGGGGTAAAAAGGAGAAAATCTTTACTTGTATTTGAAACCCGATTTCTCTCGAGTAAGCACATACCTCATATGTCTATGTTAATTGTTCAGCGGGCGCAGTAGAGGGCTCAGAAGGGAAGGAGCGACAAATGGTTTTTGGGGGGCATTTCACCTTTAGGAAGCCCCTATGGTGCCAGAACAGCAAAAAAAGAAAAAAAACACATGGCATACCATTTTGGAAATTAGACCCCTCGGGGAACGTAACAAGGGGTAAAGTGAACCTTAATACCCTACAGGTGTTTCACGACTTTTGCATATGTAAAAATATATATTTTTTTAACCTAAAATGCTTGTTTTCCCAAAAAATTTTAAATTTTTAAAAAGGGTAATAGCAGAAAATACCCCCCAAAATTTGTAACACAATTTCTCCCGAGTACGGCGATACCCCATATGTGACCCTAAACTGTTGCCTTGAAATACGACAGGGCTCCAAAGTGAGAGCGCCATGCGCATTTGAGGACTAGATTAGGGACTTGCATAGGGGTGGACATAGGGGTATTCTACGCCAGTGATTCCCAAACAGGGTGCCTCCAGCTGTTGTAAAACTCCCAGCATGCCTAGCCAGTCAACAGCTATCTGGCAATACTGGGAGTAGTTGTTTTGCAACAGCTGGAGGCTCAGTTTTGGAAACAGTGGCGTACCAGACGTTTTTCATTTTTATTGGGGAGGGGGGTTGTATAGGGGTGTGCGTATATGTAGTGTTTTTTACTTTTCATTTTATTTTGTGTTAGTGTAGTGTTTTTAGGGTACAGTCGCACGGGCGGGGGTTCACAGTAGTTTTTCGCTGGCAGTTTGAGCTGCGGCAGAAAATTTGCCGCAGCTCAAACTTGCAGCCGGATACTTACTGTAATCCTCCGCCCATGTGAGTGTACCCTGTACATTCACATTGGGGGGGGGAACATCCAGCTGTTGCAAAACTACAACTCCCAGCATGTACGTCTATCAGTGCATGCTGGGAGTTGTAGTTTTGCAACTGCTGGAGGCACACTGGTTATGAAACACCGAGTTTGGTAACAAACTCAGTGTTTTGCAACCAGTGCGCCTTCAGCTGTTGCAAAAGCTACAACCCCCAGCATGTACGGACAGCGGAAAGGCATGCCGAGTCTTGTAGTTATGCAACAGCTGGAGGCATACTACTTTGGCTGGGGATGCTGAGGATTGTAGTTATGCAACAGCTGGAGACGCACTGGTTTGCTACTTAACTCAGTGTGCCTTCAGCTGTTGCAAAACTACAACTCTCAGCAGTCACAGACAGCCAACGGCATGCTGGGAGTTGTAGTTATGCAACCACCAGATGCACCACTACAACTCCCAGCATGCACTTTAGCTGATTGTGCAAGCTGGGAGTTGTAGTTATACAACAGCTGAAGGTACACTTTTCCATAGAAAAAATGTGCCTCCAGCTGTTGCAAAACTACAAGTCCCAGCATGCCCATAAGGGAATGCTGGGAGTTGTGGTGGTCTGCCTCCTGCTGTTGCATAACTACAGTTCCCAGCATGCCCTTTTTGCATGCTGGGAGCTGTTGCTAAGCAACAGCAGGAGGCTGTCACTCACCTCCAACTGCTGCTGCTGCTGCTCCACGCCGCGCAGGTCAGTCCCGCTGCCGTCGCTCCTGGGGCCCCGATCCCAACAGGGACGCCGGGGATCGGGGTCCCCAGCACCCAAGATGCACGTCCCGCACCCGCTCACGTCCTCCGGAAGAGGACACCCGCAGCAGGCGCCCTAATTGGTCGGCCGGTAATCCGGCCGACGAATCAGGGCGATCGTGAGGTGGCACCAGTGCCACCTCATCCCTGCTGGCTCTGGCTGTTTGGGGCCGTCTCTGACGGCCCCGATCAGCCAATAATTCCGGGTCACTGGAGACCCGATTGACCCGGAATCCGCCGCAGATCGCTGGACTGAATTGTCCAGCGATCTGCGGCCATCGCCGACATCGGGGGTCTTCATGACCCCCCTGGGCGATATGCCCCGATGCCTGCTGAACGATTTCAGCAGGCATTGCGCACCGGCTCCGCTCGAGATGGTTGCGGAGGGGGCAGTAAAACACATGACGTTCTCATACGTCATGTGTCCTTAAGGACTCGGAAATGGAGACGTATGAGAACGTCATGTGTCCTTAAGGGGTTAAGGGGTTAAAAAGGTCTCTGAAAGTTTAAACAAGTGAGCTGATTGGTTGCTATGGGCACAGATTTTGATAAATCTCCCCAATTCAGTTATATATATATAGATTCGCGGTTCGGCCCTTCTTCCACTACATGCACACACCTGACTGGCCTATCATGTGACTCGAACCACAGTAAATGAGAGAGTAGTGGCTAGCAGATCCCCTTTGGGAACCACAGAGATGATTCGCTGTTTAAGTACCAAAAAAAAAGGCCATATAAGGATATCCTCTATGGCTTACGGCAATTCTTAATACACTGACAAGGAATATGGGGGACATTAATCATTGGTAAGCGAGTTCTGTAGGCATTTATTTTGCTTTGGTTTTGCTTATGTGTGACACTTATTATACTATCACAGGGGGTTGATAAATTTGGCTCACAAGAAAAAACGAATAAAATCACTTTGGAATACCATTTTCTTAGCACACAAGCAAAAAAATTTTTTTAAAAAGGGTGTGTTTATTACATTTTTTTTTACCACTTTTCCCCCCTAAATGTACTAACCCTTTTTTTTTTTTTTTTTAACCTCGTTTAAGATCCGTCTATCCTGTGGGCTCCTTCTGATTTGGTGGACTACGATTACCACCATTTTTTTTGTTTAATATTAACAACATTTTGTTACGAGGGCTTGTGGGGGGAGGTTTTTTTGGGGGGGAATAAAAGTTTTTTAAATGTGTTAATTTTTTTTTTACTTTTACAGGCTTAGGCGAATCCATTACTAAGCTGGGGGTTAGCGTTAGCCCCAAAAACAGGTAGCGCTAACCCCTGATTACTACCCCGGTAACCAACGCCACAGGGGTGTCAGGAAGAGGCGGTACCAACAGGCCCGGAGCATAAAAAATGGTGCTCCTAGGCGGTAACAGGCTGGCGTTATTCAGGCTGGGGAGGGCCAAAAACAATGGTCTTCGCCCACCCTGGTAACGTCAGGCTGTTGCTGCTTGTTTGGTATCTGGCTGTGAATTAAAAAAAAAAAAAAAAAAGGGGGGGGGGGACCCTATGCATTTTTCTTTTATTATTTAATTATTTATGAAAAAACAAAAACACATAGGCCCTCATTTACTATTGCAAACCAAACATGTTTTGTCGGGTTGTGTGCCAGAGTTGAAAAAACTACGACTAACTCTCCATTTTGCTAAGAAAACCTGAAAAGGGGCGTGGTCTCCAAAAAGGGGCGCGTTCCTGACATTTTCACAAAAAAAAAACAACATATTTACTAAGGTTTCCACATAAAATGTGGTGGATTTGAGCTGAGGAAAACCCGACAGATCAGAGCATGTGTAAAAAAAAGCAAAATGTAGGGAAAGTGGAAACTGTAGGGAAACCTTAGTAAATACCGTGGAAAATAAATTGTAGGGAATTAAAACCCACAAAGAAACCTACACAACACTCTTAGTAAATAAGGGCCATAGGGTTCCCCATATTTTCATTCTCAGCTAAATACCAACCAAGCAGCAACAGCCCAACGTTTCCAGGGTGTGCGAGGAATCATGTTTAAAAAAACACTCCCTTGCAAGCCCTCGTTAACCATTTTATTAACATTAAACAAAAAAAAAACATTGGTCATCGTCGTAGTCCACAGGATACACGGATCTTAAATGAGAAGGGGGGGGGAACACAAGGAAAATAGGTTAGTACATTTTTTGTAACCCACCTGCACATTTCCCGCCCGCACCACATGACTACAACTCCCAGCATGCCCTTACGGTAAGGACATAATGAGAGTTGTAGTCATGCAGCAGGGTTGAGGGGAGATGTGCAAGCGGTTGACAAGCTTGTCACCTGCCCCCCCCTGCATGACTAAAACTCCCAGCATGCCCTTACAGTAAGGACATGCTGGGAGTTGTAGTCATGTGGCACAGACGGGTGACAGGCTTGTCATCCGCCTGCCCATCTAACACACTCCCCCAGTGCCGTACAACTACAATTCCCAGCATGTCCTTACAGTAAGGACATGCTGGGAGTTGTAGTAGTGTTGCACGGGCAGGTGCGAGCTTGTCACTCTCCTGTACATCTCCTACCCGCCCGTCCCACCGTGCCTGTGAAAATGAAGGGGGAGATTTATCATTGCTTTTAGAGCATTTTATTGTCTATGTGTTGGCACAGTTTAGGCACAAGCAGAATATTTAGCGACTTTTATGCGCCTTTTGATATAGACAGTTTCACTCTTTTTGCCTACCCGCAGAACTTTTTCTTTTTGACCATGCAGTGGTCACCTATTTGTCAAAAGTCGTTATTTTTGTGGCCAAAGGAACTTTTTTAGGCACAATGCTATCACTTCAACCTTCCGCAATTCAACCTTTTACCCCTTGTGGACGACAGCGTCCCACTCCCCTTCTATGACACGTGCTCAGGAGCTGAGCGCGGGTCATAGCGGGGTGGTCCTGGTGGCTATCTGCTACCAGGACCAATCTCTGATGCCAGACATCACCAATCACAATGATGGCTGGCTTTAACCCCTTACACCACCCGATCAAATTTGATTGTAGCGTCTAAAATGCAAGTAAAAATGTCTCGGCAGCTCTGTGAAAGTAAAAAAAAAACACCTAACCTGGCCAAATTCAGGACCCGGGAAAGTGTCTACTTCCCTCCCTCACAAGTGTCTAGAAAAAGTGTATGTGGTAGAGCTTCACCCACCACAGCAGAGCTGCACAAAATTCATCATCCTGCTGCACCTTCTTGATAAATAAGATGCACACTAGTCAAACCCACTGCCCAAATAAATGTGGGAAAATAGCTCTACCATAGACATTCGTTGATAAATCTGGGCCAAAAAAGTCTCACGTGCGACTTTTTGAAAATGCTGTCATAGGCAAGTTTGTAAGCCAGGTCTGACCTTGCTTACACTTGGTGACTTTTTGAACAGGGCTTGCGACTTATTTGCTTACGTGCGACTTTCGCAGTGATAAATCCAGGACCACTGCAAAGTAAAAACTGAAAATTGCTTAGTTAAGGAAGATTGGTATTTTTTGCTTACAAAAGACGCACAAAAAATTGCTCAGACGCAAGTGCGACTTTTGTAAGCAAAAAAAGCTGTTTAAAATCCCTTGATAAATCTCCCTCTATATCATTTGTGAAATTTTAAAGAAATCCTTAAAACATCACCTGTTAGATGTACTTGGGTACTGGCATTGGCAAATGTTGGATTGAGAGCTTCAAGCATGAAATTGTGCAGAGCAGCACATTTCTCCAACATATATCTACTCCTTATTACCAGGGACAGGACACAGCTGGGACCTACAGTAGTGCCACAAAGTCTGACACCAATCTGCCTTCTACAACCTCCTACGCTCTGATGGCATCCCTAATAATGAGAAGGGAAGAGCAAAGAGTGGGTAATGTCAGTGTTCTGTGTCAGAAGCAGCAGGAAAACCAGCTATCTGAAGGAGTTACACTGATTCCACCATATTAAGATGACTGGCTATATTTAATAAAGAGGTAAACATTTTGAAAGTTGCAGAACTTCGTATTTAGGAAGCAAATACACAGTCACTGCCTGGATGTCATTCAAAAAAAAAAATAATAATAATAATTATATATTATCATATTTAATACAGTCATGGCCGTAAATGTTGGCACCCCTGAAGTTTTTCAAGAAAATTAAGTATTTCTCACGAAAAATTATTGCAGTAACGTTTTGCTATACACATGTTTATTCCCTTTGTGTGTATTGGAACTAAACCAAAAAAGGGAGGAAAAATAGCTAATTGGACATAATGTCACACCAAACTCCAAAAATGGGCTGAACAAAATTATTGGCACCCTTAGCTTAATATTTGGTTGCACACCCTTTGGAAAAAATAACTGAAATCAGTCGCTTCCTATAACCATCAATAAGCTTCTTACACCTCTCAGGTCTCTTATTGGAAGGGCGCTTTTTCCCAACAGCAATTTTAAGATCTCTCCACAGGTGTTCAATGGGATTTAGATCTGGACTCATTGCTGATCACTTCAGAACTCTCCAGTACTTCGTTGCCATCCATCTCTGGGTGCTTTTTGACATACGTTTGGGGTCATTGTCCTGCTGGAAGACCCAAATCCCAGACGCAAACCCAGCTTTCTGACACTGGGCTGTACAGTGCGACCCAAAATCCATTGGTAATCCTCAGATTTCATGATGCCTTGCACACATTCAAGTGGCGGCAAAACAACCCCAAAACATCATTGAACCTCCACCATATTTCACTGTAGGTACTGTGTTCTTTTCTTTGTAGGCCTCATTCTGTTTTCGGTAAACAGTAGAATGATGTGCTTTACCAAAAATCTCTGTCTTGGTCTCATCTGTCCAAAGACGTTTTCGAAGAAGGATTTTGGCTTACTCAAGTTCGTTTTGGCCAAATGTAGTCTTGCTTTTTTATGTCTCTCTGTCAGCAGTGGGGTCCTCCTGGGTCTCCTGCCATAGAGTTTCATTTCATTTAAATGTCGACGGATAGTTAGAGCTGACACAGATACTCCCCGAGCCTGCAGGAGAGCTTGAATATCTTTGGAACTTGTTTGGGGCTGCTTATCCACCATCCGGACTATCCTGCATTGACACCTTTCATCAATTGTTCTCTTCAGTCCAGGCCCAGGGAGATTAGCTACAGTGCCATGGGTTGCAAACTTCTTGATAATGTTGCGCACTGTGGACAAAGGCAAATCTAGATCTCTGGAGATGGACTTGTAACCTTGAGATTGTTGATATTTTTCCACAATTTTGGTTCTCAAGTCCTCAGACCGTTCTCTTTTTCTGTTGTCCATGCTTAGTGTGGCACATAGATACACAATGCAAATACTAAGTGAACTTCCCTCCTTTTTATCTGCATTCAGGTGTGATTTTTATATTGCCCACACCTGTTACTTGCCCCAGGTGAGTATAAAGGAGCATCACATGATTGAAACAATCTTATTCTTCCACAATTCTGAAAGGGTGACAATTTTGTCCAGACCATTTTTGGAGTTTGGTGTGACATTATGTCCAATAAACGTGTATAGCAAAACATGTGTTACTGCAATCCTTTTCTGTGAGAAATACTTCAGGGGTGCCAACATTTACAGCTGTGTGTGTTTGTGTGTGTGTGTGTATGTGTGTGTATGTATATATTATATATATATATATATATATATATATATATATATATATATATATATATATATATATATATATCCAATAAGAACAGCACCTCCAGAAATGTCAAGAAAAAAAGAAATTGGGGTGCCCGCATATTTTGAACCTCGGTCCACTGGTTCCTCAATGCATACAAAAATATAGAAGCAGCACACCACAGGTAGAGTTCAAAAGAACGGTGAATTTATTCCATGATGTGAGAGACTACGTTTCTCCAGCCTCACGCTGGCTTTCTCAAGTGCTTAATGAGTGACATATATGAGGCTTAAATAAGCCAACCAATTACAGAGTTTGACATCATCACATAGAGATTATCATATATAAACAATGTATAAAACCATAAATTATTAAGACATCGTATACAAAATGTGTTACATAAATACAGATATATGTGTGTCCAGTGCAGATCCACACCTATTTGTCACCCGATCGTGACGTGTAATAAAGTGTCCATAAAAAAAGTCCATCTTTCTACTATATGTAGAATACCTTCTGAGCCGCTCTCATGACACCATCCTTCCGGGACGCCGATATCTCGTGGTTACAGCTGATTAGGCTTCCGGGATCGAGGTGCGTCATCAAGCGTCTATAGCAACCTCCGAATCATCACGCCAGTCACGCGATCAGCGAGAAATACTGTGCAGCTTAGCGTCCATAGTAACTTGGACTCGGCCGTGTTCCAGCGCATGCGCACTGGTGATGAAAAAGGAATATTCTGCCAAACACCTCCGAGGGCGTCCATAGCAACAGGAGCGGTCCCGGATCATCGAGCGCACCGCTGTTCCGATCAGGGAGTGCATCGCTCAGGTAAAGCAACTTACTTCATTACAAGGGAAACAATTAAGCCACATCATTCATACTAGACAAGCACTTCAGGACTTTGACACGGCAATCCCCTGTGTAACGGGTGTAAAGGGACAT